>NC_041397.2:62362046-62662046 GCF_900747795.2 Erpetoichthys calabaricus | reverse complement strand
AAACTATGTGAGACAATTTAAGAACAATCTTCAAAGTTGTAATGGATTTTTTTTTTGAACGTCAATCATGCTAGGAGTGCCCCCAGTTTGAAAACCACCGATCTAGACAATACAATCCTGACTATAAAAGAGGGGGTTAATGTTCTGTTACAGTTTAAGTCTCCTTTATCAAGTGCCAAGCATTTGTGAGGATAGACGAAGAATCATACAGCAAAACACCAAAAAAGTTTGGAGGAAAAGCTGTTGGCCTTTGCGAGAATCCACAAAATGCACAGATACATATTTACTTGTTAGCATTGCAACAACAATGAGCAACTGGACTGACTTTTAAATTGGAATGTAAAAGTTCTTGGGTGTTCCAGTCAAAGAGTTGACCCAAATCCAGTTAATCACTGGAATTGCTGGAAAGAATTCAGTTTATCACTGGTGCCTACTGGAATTTGAAATTTGTTCGAACAATTCTATTTAATTAATTAGCAAACACTACTAAATCTCAGTCTGATGTGTGTGTAAATATCAGTCCATTTCTAGTGAAACAGTTTTTAGGCATTTTTTTTTGTTTGGATGGCGGTTAAAAAAAAAACAATCACAAATTTGTACTGGGCATTTAAACACCAAATCAAGTTTTCTTTATTCCTTTTTTAAAAGAGCATATAATTTAATTTTAATTGATCTTTTTTTTTTAATATGTCACATGTTTTATATAACAGTTTATCTTGAAGATTCAATTTTATACATAGTCATGAATTTAACAATTATTAGACTAATTGATGATTTATTAAATTTTGTCTTTCTGTAATTTGTCTGTCGCCAGGAAAATGTTCAGAGGCAATTTTTACCCTAGAGCTCATTATTATACAATATATAATTTATGTAGCAAACAATTTACCTGATGGTCTGTTTACCTAATTAAATGCTTATTAAGCATATCTGGGCCATATATATCTTTGAAACTTTCAGGGCAAATGACATTCTGCAGTACTAAAATTTTCATTTTTTGAGTGGAACAGGGTTACAATGCTGTGTATCATTTGAACTGATATGAATGATATAAGCACTTGCTTTTTTGTAGTTATATTGTTGTAAAGTATTAATAATGCTATTTACAAACCTGTTGACATTTCTGAGATGTATTTGTATAAAATAAGGTGTCATTTAAATTACATTTTAGTTGAAAAATAGGTTTTTTTTTATAATTATAGATTATTCTATGTTATTCTTAATGAAGAATGATCGATCACTCTTTTTTTTTTTTTTGTCTAGGCTGTGGCTAGTCAAATGATTCACAGCAAGCAAGTGGAGGAGATGGTGTCAGAAGAAGGTGAAGTTGAGGGTGATACCTTGGATCCTCAGACTGGTTTGTTTTATAGATCAGCACAGCCTGTAGGCGCACAGCTAAAACAAGTGTCACTCCAGCAGGAACCTGCAAAACTTTTACCCCACAACTCTCAGCAGCAGCAGAGTAAAACTAGCTCAGCAGTAAATCAAGGTACAGTCCAGCTGCTTGCATGTAAGCAAAAGCAAACGGCTATTTTCCAGCAGGACCAGTCACAGCTGAAGCCTATCATCCAGCAACACTTAGTGGTGAAGGAAAGACAAGTTTCTGTGACCGGTGCCCAAGCTCCTCAAACAGTGGTGCAGGTGATAGCCGTGAAACCTCCACATACACCTCAGCTTCCCAAACTACAACAAGCCCCAACCAGCCAAAATCGTCCAGTTCACACACAGTTCTCCCAGCCTCCACCTCTGCAAGCACACCATCCTGTTTCTTCAGAAAAGCAGTCTTCAAATCAAGTAAGGCCTTTATCTTTACTCTTTAATATATTGCAAGAGAGAGGTTTTGTTTTTCTAAAAACAATAATAATTAAAAAATGATGCATATTGTTAATTGAAAAACACCCAAATGTGTTTAATATGTTTTATCTATAAAAATCATCAGAAAATAATATTTCATGATCATGACTGACTTTGTAGCCACGTTTAGGGTATATGTTGTAGACATATGGATAAAGAGTAGAACTGGGTTGTTAAGTGAACACCTCGTAATGATAGGTTGGCCTAGATGGATAGGTTATAGACTAGAGAAACCCGTCATGTAGACTTGAGAAACCTGTCATTTTAAACTGGGTAGTGAATATGCCCTGATAAATCCAGCTGATTCCTCTGTTCAGGCTAATGTTGTTTTCTTTTTTCCACCTATACTAACCACAAAAGTATCTCACCTAGCATGAAATCTGAGTGGACTGCTACAAAGAGCTAAGGATCTTGGTGCCTACCATGGTAACTACTCTGTGAACTGTTGATGGTCACCACCATAAGGAAAACCCTTAAATTAAAGAGTGGACCTTTCCTTTCATGGGGCTGTCTGAATATAACTGAGAGTACCCTGCAGGTCAAAGTGGCTTAAGTGAAGGCAAGGGTGTGGAAGGAGTTAGATCTTAAAAAGACATTTCATGATTTGCCAGTATAAAAAGAATCCATTCTATTTTGACCTACTATTTTTGGCAGTGTAGCAAGGTAGAAATAATGTGTATTGTAAAAGAGGTATAGTACAAACTGTAGAACAAAGGAAGTCTCCCTTACTTGGCAGTTGATTTGTCTCTGCCAGATAGGCTGGAAGAACAGTACCGCAGCTTTATAAAGTAAAGATTCCCTCTTTAACTATATAACCATCCCAAGAGTTTCTTACCATTTGTCTTAAAATGCCCACAGCTGTCAAATTACAATTTCTTCATATCTCAGAGTCAGCTTTAAATTGTGCTGATTATAACTCGCATAGTGATTACAGTGGACCCTTGATTTACGAACTCAATTCGTTCGCGAGGTCTGGTTGTAACTCAAGTTGGTTGTAAGTCAAGACTATTTTTCCCCATAAGAAATAATGGAAATTCCCTTAATATGTTCCGAACCGCCCACAAGCAACACTTACTTAACTTTTTTTTAATAGAAAAGGGTTGTATAATGTGCATAATTTACCAAAAACACCAATACTTTTTCTAATGTACTAACCAAAAAGTTATAAAAAGTGCCTAGCCTACCAGAAACAACAATTTCATACTGTACCCACCATTTAAGTTGACATCTTTGTCTTGCAGGAAGGAAGGAGGAGGAGAATGAAATGGAAGGGTGGTTATTATTTGGAAGGAGTTTCCTTATACAAATCTTTTCTTTGTAAAATTGTCGAGATGGTGGATTTCGACATGCTGTACATATTAGCAAGATCGGTCACACGAACGCCACTCTCATATTTCCACTCAATTTCCTTCTTCGTTTCGATTGCGATCGCTTTCTTTACCTTCGTTACCTTTGCTTCCTTCCTTAGCAATTATCGAAATAAATTCTATAAATCACTGCACTGACCAAAATTACGTCCACAAACACATGTATCTGGGCTCCGACTGACGTTTACAAATGCTCTCAGCTGTTTGTTTACAATCGCACAAGCGGATACACGTGTCCGCATTCGGGTCGTAATACAAGATGTTGGTCGTAATTCAAAACAAAAATTTTGGTCGTAAAGCAAGTTGTTCGCATGTCAGGCCGGTCGTATATCAAAGGTCGACTGTATTTGTCGGTCTTGCTCAGATTTACAGTTTCACTCTCACCAGTCTTACCTGAAGACAGTTTTTAGCAAGCTAGGACAGTAGTTACTTGAAAATGAAATGCAGCAAGTACAAATAGACTGTTATAAACATGAGTTGATATGACAGTTGTAACAGTTTAATGTAGAATAAAAATATTAAGACTAGAATTTCAATTAAACTAATGTTAAGTCAGCTTCTCCTTGTAATACTACTTTTGGTATTGAACAAATAATATGTTCAGGATTTGAGAGAAAGTTAATGTTTTCACCGACTGAAAACCATGTGAAAGTGAAAATTTTAATTTGGGGTAATTCCATTATAATTAAACATATTTTTCAAAAATAAAATTTCCATCACTTTTTTAAAAAATTTTTTATGAAATCCAGCATAAGAATTACACCTACTTTTCAGAACTTAGATCTTCTTCTTCATCTTTCAGCAGCTCCCGTTGTTGGTTGCCACAGCGGATCATCTTTTTCCATATCTTCCTGTCCTCTGCTTTTTTTAATTTATTTTAAAAAAATCCCTAGATATATAGACACTTTCCTTTACCGTGGATACTGACTAGGGTCAAGAATGGTATGGTCAAATAAAATTTTTGTACAAGTCTAGGTTTCTTTTTTCAAGGTTGAAGTTCATCTTGTAAACTGTATTTTGTTCCACTTTTGGTTATCACAAAACAATGAAGGATTTCAAATAAGAGTTTTTGTATTGAAATACGCATGTATATTCATTTAAAAGTACTCTGAGCTTTCCAACGAGGTATATCTGAGCCATGTAACTGTGATCAGAAAAAGTTACTGCTCATAAGAAAACACTCTGAATTACATTTTTTTTAACTGTCTGCGGTGAAGAAAAGTAACTATATCTCAAGAGAATTTTTTCTTAACAAAAATATTTCTGAAGTCTGAAAGGTACTTGTAATTCATATGCCCGGTTTAATCAAAATCAAAAATAGTGATGACAAGCCATTGGATACTGAAATCCAGTTTCTTAAGTTATTTTTCTAGTTTAAACAGCCTCAATTTGAAAAGCTACTCCCCTTAACTGGTGTGCACAATGATAGTAATGAAAAGACTGCCAACAATGCACATGCTAAACTTTTGTCACATAAACCATCCCGGGAACTGACAAGAAGTCAAATTTTCACTGAGTATGTTTTTCTGTGCTTCCCCATTGTCTTCACAGCTTGTCAAAGTTCCCACTTTACAGAGTGTAAAGTGTGTACAAGGCTTTCATTGTGTAGCTAAGATTGTATTTTAGGTCAGCCATTTATTGAGTAAAAAACTACAGATGTTTTACTTTCAAATGGTTATACATCTGTCTGTGTATGCCACAGTGATTGCTTGATAGAGAACTAACACTGTGAGAGTTATCAGATAAGCATTCATTCTTAATCGAATGTCTGTTTACTTATCAAATTAATGTGCAGATTGTTATTTAGTCTCATTTGAAATGTTCAGTCTGGCAGCTTTCAAAAGATCAGAGGTTTGGCTTTCTAAGTCATTATACATTTTCTTCAGTGAGTTGTACGATTGCTTGCTAGAACAATTTACTTGTCAGTAAAGGCATGTTAACCTGTTCTTGTTGTCGACTCATTAACAAGTTTGTCATACTAAAGTGACTTGCAGCTCTTTTTCCAGTAAGGTAACTGATAACCTCTGCTCTCGAAAGAGCACTTAAACGTTACTCTGAAGCAAATGGATCACATTATTTGCAAATAAGAAGCCTTCCAAAGTTGCCTTTCTCACTGTGAATTTATTTGAACTTGTTAAATGAAGGTGTGTTTCTTCATATGTTACACATCCTTTAAAAGCAGATATGCTTTATTTCTAGGCAGAGCTGTAGTCAAAAACATGTCAGATATTTTTTTTGTTTTCTCACATCCTTTTAGTATTATGTTTTCCTTACTGGCCCTGTATAAGCTGTGAGAAATGCTGTTAAACCAGTTATTGTAATCCTCCACCTGAACTTATGGTTAGTTTTATACAGGGAGACAGCTGCAAAAGAGAAAAAGAAATCTTAGATTATTGATGGGTATTTTTAATTTTTTGTTTTTTTTTAATGAAGCTCCACTCATGAGCAAAAGCCAGATCTGCTGGCTTAATAAACAGCATGTTATTTTGGACCGTTATCATTTAAAAATTCCAACAACATTTTACAATATTTTGAAATGTGATTAATGTCTTTATAGGGATTGATGATATGCCAAAACAAAAAACGATCGCAATTTTTTTCTATATCGATTGTTATCATGGTATACCTCGAGTCATTATTTATTGACTTCAAGGCTGTTCAATTAAGATTGGACGTTAGAATCTGAACATAAAAAATGACTGCAAATTTAAACCAAATTTTAATTAATAAATTACACCAACAAATGTTGTCAACATAAATATTAATGGTGTTCAAGCTTTACTGGATACCAAAATGTAAAGTTACACAGACTTGCATACTTATAACCTTTGTGCATAGTTAAGTCAATGCACATGTTTCTTCAAGTTTTTTAATAATTTAAGTATCAAATATCAACAAACAAACTGACACAACTTTGTATACAGTGTATCGTTTCTGCAAATAGAGTATGCTGTTTCCTAAATGGCTAAAACACAACTTAAATTTAGAAGATGACCAGATTGTAGCCCAGATATACAAATTAAATAAATAAAAAAAAAAATACAATTATTGGTCATCCCAGATTGGAAAACACTCAGGTAAATAAAATTAACTTTTGGAAAACATATACTTTAAAGTGCAAACAAAAATAGCCATGCTCTGTATTGTATTTCTTTTTTTATGATAAACTTTTTATTAAGTAAAAACAGATTGACAGGATATATCAATAAATGGACATAGCATACAAAGTAACCCAACCCACCCTCTCCCACAGAGCCTGAGCCAAGGGGTAAAAAAAGTCAAGGAGTAACAAGCTGAGATTTACACAATTGAGCCACAGCAGACCAGGATTCAATTATATTACAACTCCAAATTTATTAAGTTGTAGAAGAAGGACTGCCAGATGCCAACAGGGATGCATTCAGGTGTCTTCCAGAGGGAGGCATAATTAAGTTTGACTGCCAGGTACCCAGACATAATAACTTGTGTTCAGAGTTTGAGTAGACGCCTTGAAAGGTCCAAAACAATAAATATTTGTGGTAACCGAGGAATACTGCTGGAAAGAAAGGAAGACAATAGGTGACATACAGTACTTGTGTCCAAAAGGAAAAGACAGGAATTCAGTGCCAGAACATATGGAGAAAAGTGTCAGATAAACCAAGGGAACATAATTGACAGAGAATATCAATAGTGTGGCCCATCAGAAACTGTTTGTGGGGAGTAGAATAGAGTCTGTGTAGAATTTTGAACTGGGTTTGCTAGTAGTTTGGGTTTCTAGAACAAAACCTAACATTAGAGAGTACAATGGCCTATGAAAGGGATGAAGGGAGAGGGGAAAAGTCTCTGGACCAAAGAGAAATCAAGGACATAGGTTTATAGGATGCTTTGCAAAGTAGAGGGTAGAGACATTTTTTTTTCTTGGGAGAAAAAGAGCAAATAGAATAAAAAGTGATTTGGTAGTCAGGGAAATCCCACATGTTCTGAGCACTGATTGGAGATGAAGTTAGAAAAAGAAACCGGAACCAGCAAAATTAAAATGTGCTTGCAAAGACTGGAATGTCATAAGCCCTGAACTATTAAAAAGATCCCCCAACACACCAATTCCAGCATGGTGCCAGGGAGAAATACACAGGGCCAGCCACCAATTGAGAGAGCAGGGTTATGAAATATAGGAGTGAGGGAGTGCCATTTTCCAGAGGGTGCAAGAAAATTGTCCACACGATGCCAGATATTGATAGCATATGGCAAAATAGGTCCCAAGGAAAGTTCAAGTAGTTAAACAAAGCACCCTGAAGAGAGAGTGGGAGAAAACAGGGGGAGGATTCTATAGGTAGCTAAGGAAAAGAATTATGGGGGAGGACACAGCCATGACAAGATAGGGCAGAAGGTGAAAGCCCAGCAGAATAGTTCTAGGTCAGGCAGCAGTACACCTACACTCAGTCAATCTCTAACCAGGGCTGAATGTTTAAGGTTTGGTCTCTTGCCATTCCAGAGGAACCTTGAGATCAGTGACCTAACTTTGGACTAATATTTAGTAGGAGGTGGAAGAGGCAGCATGGAGTTAATGAAGTTGAAGCGGGGTACAATATTCATTTTGATAATGGACAAACAAGATTGAAAAGAGAGGTTGAGTTTGGACCAGATGTTTATGGAGGCTTTCGCATCAGCAATGAAGCAGCGATAATTATTAGGTGATATGTCTGAGATTGAGGCAGTAATATCAACTCCCAAATATCTAATACTACTAGATATATGGATGACAGACTGTAGGGAGAATTGACAGCACATATCATTAAGGGGCAAAAGAGACAATTAAGACCTATTATTTTTGAAACCAGACAGGGCTTTGAAACAAGGGATGTGAGTCCAAACATTGCCTAGGTAAAGGAGGATGTCCTCGACATATAAGAATATTATGTGCCTGGAATTTGAAATTATAATAGGAGTTAGAAGCTGGGAATTACGGATTGCAATTGTGAACGTTTTTGAGAGATACAGTAAGTTGAAGATAAAGGAGATGAAGAGGAGACGACAGCCTTGCATAGCCCCCCCTACTAATAGTGAAGGGACGTAAGATATCTGAATTAGATAAGAGAACTGCAGAGGGAGAGGACTAGAGTTTTCACCAGATTTATAAACCTTGGACTGAAGCCCATTCTGTCCATGACTTACCATAGGAATTGTCAGTTCATTTGATCAAAAGCCTTTTCAGCATCCAGGGAAAGGAGCACAGCAAGGCTAAGGAGGGAGGGAGCTGAATTAATGACATGCAGAAGTCTTCATGTTATCCGAGGCTAACTGTGAATGTTTGAAACTAGACTGGTTGGGGGAGGATTAATTTGCTAATGACTGTGTAAGCAGTGGGCCAAAACTTTAGCTAGCAGTTTTGTATCCATATTAGTAAGAGAGGGGGGTCTGTAACTCTGACACAGAGTATGGTTTTTACCTTGCTTCAAAAGTAGAGAAATAACTGCAATATTAATACTAGGTTTTAAATGACCAGTGGAGGCGGCTGCACTGGTCATCTCCAAAGGGGAAGGGATGAGTGTTTCCAGAATGTGGAAATTCCCACAGGCAGGATTCCGTCCATCTCCGGGGCCTTGCCTGTGCCCATTGAGTGTAATGCCTCTTTAAGTTCAGGTAAAGAGATGGGAGCATCTAGAACAGAAGTCTTTTCCTTAATGAGACAGGGGAACAGAATGGTATTTAGAAATGATTTGATATCTGAGGGAGTGGTACCAGAGTTGTCAGTAGATAGTTTAGAGTAGTAATCTATGAATTCATTATTTATTATCTAGGGATCATTAGAAATTGAGCCAGATTTAGTATGGATAGAAGGTATGGAGGCAAAGGAGGAATTTGGCTTAATCCCAACAACACAATTTCTGCTCAACCTGGCCCCGGAGACATAATAGCGAGCCCAAGTTCAATGGGTTAAATATTTGTCTCTTTAGATTAAAAGGCTATTAAGCTCGGATCTAGTGTTAGTAATTCAGTAATTTGTGTTCTTTATTAGCCACAAGGGATGCATGCTCTTTCTAAAAATGAAAGTTTAGACTTGTCTTTTTTTTTTGTTTTTTTTTTTGGAGTTTAGTATGTGCCAAATGTGAGGAAAAGGAGATGGTAAAGTCTTGAATTAAGCCTTTAATTGCCTCCCAGATGGCACCTGCATTATCTACAGAGCTAATATTGAATGATAAGAACACCTCAGCAAGTTGTTTGCCACAAAAATTTGTTTTTCAGAAGAGACATGTTGAATTTTCACCTCTGGGTGTGAGATGTTAAAAATGGACAGATCAAATGTAAATGATTAAATTTATGGTCAGATATAGACCAATGAAGCATCTGAGACCAACGGAGTCAGGTTGTGTGATATGAAAATACAATCCGTGCAAGAGTGTGAATTATGGCAGGAGGAGAAAATAATAATTCTCATACTGAAGGATTAAATAACTGCAGTGAATCTTTTAAATTAAGATTGGCAGTAAAATTCCTTAAAGAATATGTAGAGTGAGGTATATGCTTGCCAACCAGTGGTGGTGATTTGTCTAGCAGTGGGTTTTAAGGTGGTGTTTGCATCAGTGCCAACCAGAAGTTCACAGTCAGAGGTATTGCTGGTGAGGTCCGACAGAGGCGATACGGGGTACAGCCATAGGTGGAAACAGAGAGTAATTTACGACATTCTAGCTCGGACTTCAAGTTACAAAATCGACCTGTATCATCATTGCCCAATTCCAAAAATTTAATTTCTAAGGTGTGGTGCAGTAGAATAAGTATGGCACATAAGTTACAGGGAGTAGAGGAGGACGCCGCAACTCTGTAGAGCTTATTATCACAGCGGGAGACGTCTGTGGCCAACAGGTGCAACTACAGAATTAAAGCCACATCCATGTGTTGACGGTGCAAGAGATCGAGGAGACAAGGGCGCCACTGACCTGAATTCAGGGCCCTGACGTTCCACGAAATAATGTTAAACTTTGTCATAATTAGACCGAGAAAAGAGTCTGGCAGAAGACAGAACAGAAAGACAAGAAATGGAAGTAATAGTATGCTGTTGTGCAGCAATTGATAATGTCACAAACTTCAAAACCAAGAGTTCCCACAGCTCAGGCTCCATCCCAACTGGCCCACAAACTAACCCCAGTGGCAGGGACCCCACAATAAGTAAATGCCTAAAAGCAGAAGCAAGCAGTGATGACCCGAATGACCCCCAGTACCCACACATCCTGTCTCCGACCGATCCCCAAAACACGCCTGGACACTGGCCTTCCAGGAGTGAAACAAAAAGGAACTCAAAAAGAGAGGCCAAAAACCACCCCACTCCCTCCAATCCTCATCCTCAGCCACATAATTAATGTGAAGAACACGTAGAACAAAATAATGGAGGGCGAGGGTTAACTGTGGCACCTGGCAACCCACAATGATGCTGATGATGCCATCAGGCCCGAGCACTCCCACCACCACAAACCCATTGAGGAGATAAGCTATGCAGTGCCCTAATTCCACTTTGGTGTATGTTAACACAACGTTATATCAACATCATATGAAAAATACAAAGGACAGTTCAAAATTCCATTCAATAGTAAAATCATTAGGTACGACAGAAACCTGAATGGCCGCTCCACAGCCAGTATTTGAACTTATTTATTTGTTTATTTATTTATTTATAAAGCACTTTAAAAATAACATCAAGGCTAACCAAAGTGCTGTACAATAAAAAAAAAAAAAAAAGAAAACTCAACATATCAGACACACAAAACCAAAGGGTAAATGAAACAGAAACACGTAAGAACTGAAGAGATTCCTAATAAAAAGTATACAGATAGCCAACATATCATACTGGGTTAAAAGCCAGACTTTTAACTTTTTTAAACTCAAACTTGACTAATGATGTACATAATGCAACAATGTAAGTCGGAGTGAATGAAGAGATCTTCACGCAGTGAAAGTGCCGGTTGAAACGAAGTTGTCATTCACTGTTAGTGCCTCAGAGAGTGAGTCAAACAGGTGATGCGCTGAATCAAGACATATTTTCAATTTTGCAGGATAGTGCAAATATGGTTAAACTCCGGCAACATGTGCTTTCTGGGCAACTGGGGCCATGGCCATCCTTTGCTGTTCAGTAATTGAACTAAAATCCGTGAAGAACCAGGTCTGTGAGGGTACGGAATAGATGTTTTGAACATGGCGTGCCTCCAACATAATTTGTTGATGGTACGAAGACCTCAGAAATTTTATTATTAGAGCCCGCAAGTTGGCATTGGCACGGCCAGTGTACACGTGATGAGCCTGCATGATCTCCAGGGCAACGTTCAAGAGGTTTGGGAACCACATTTGCCATAATTCTTAAATTGCCTTTTCAAGCCATTTCTTCTTGATCGATCAGTTTGCCTTTCAAGTCCTCAAGTTTGTCTGGGTGCAGTTGATGTTTTTCCAGAGCAGCCACCAGCTCTCACTTCTTTTTCCATGAGTAGGTGAAGGTAGCAACCACTTTCTTACAAACATTAACAGCTTCCTCCACCCACCCTCTTGTCTTTGCCTCCTTTCTCTGTGAAAGAGGAAAATTGAAATTGAAAAGACCATTACATCAATGTAAAAGTCAAATAAAAAATTTTAGACAGTGATATAAAATAAATATATTGTTTTCTTCTGATAATGTATTTAGCCCAAATCAAGAGGAAGATAACAGTTACTGCAGAATAACTTTACCTTTCCATTTTGCCCTTGCTATTTCTAGTGATTTATTTCAATTATTTTTGATCATCATTATTCTTATGCTTTATATGATAATAGAGCAGTAATACAAGCTATAAAAGCTCATACAGCATACTAAAATGCACTGAGGTGATAATAGTAGCTGTGAGAGTAACTGTAATTGCTCCACACGCAAACTTTCCAATTGCCGAGTGCAGCTGATGCTCGAAGCACTATTGTATTTGTCCCACTGTCTTTTGTCATGCTCACTTATCTGCTTTGACTCAGTCCCCAGGATATGAGTGTCCTGGTCAGGCCTTGGGCAGTAAGCTTGCTTGTGTGGTTTTTTGAGGATTGTATGCCGTTTGTAAACATTTATTCTGAAGACTCCATTCTTTGTCTATGAAGTGGATGGTGATGCTTATGTATGGTTGTGATGTATGACTTTACCACAGATTAGATTAGATAATCGTTATTAATCCCATTGGGGAAATTCAAATCAGAGATAGTGGAAAAGTAGTGCACATTTTTCATCTGTTTTTCAAGTGTCTCTCTGCAATGGCCTTCAAGCTGGGGAAGTGCAATGTGAGAGAAATGTTTGTGACCAGGTAGCTCATATCTTGGGTCCATCACTTTAATTAGCTTCTTGAATCTTTCATATTCAGCAGTATGTATTGGTACCATTTCTTTCATAGGGCGCAACAGTAGAAAACACCAACCAGTAGGGTTTGTTGCTGAGCTTTATCAATGACTTGCTTGCTACAAGTTCATTGGGACAGGTTTGACATTTTCGGTGTTTGTGATTGTAAACACTTGAATTTTGTATGTTCTATTGGATTGTAGTACTTCAGGTACTAAAATACGTTTGCAGTATTTTCAGTTTTGCTAGGCACATATTTTCGGCAAAGTTTACAATACACAGTACCAGTTTGCTGCGTGTCAGAATTTAAATAGTCAAAGGACTGTCACACCACCAACATCTTTTTACCTTGTTTATCTCATTTTTGTGGCTGGTGAGCTGTCACTTTCTTTATACTTAAAGATTCTGCTGAACTAGTGTTTGTCCCTTACATGAGTCTTGTGCATTTGAAACAGTAATGTGTGGCGTGCTTCACTATCTCAACCAAATTTGCTGTGCTTCTTTTTTGTGCACAGGCTTATACTTTCTTATAAGAATAGCATGAGATTGGTTGGAACTGCGGTAGTTTCTGTGGTGTAATAGATTGATGTGTGAAATCAAACAATGCTCTTTAGCAACAGTTTATTGAAGTTTCTTATTTTCATATCGTTTAAATTTTATTTGAAGATAAGTGTAAAAATCGTTTATATTGCCCAGCCCTATGCTTTCACGTTGTTTGTTATTAAAATGCTTCCTCTTTTGTGACTCTCACTCGTCTAATTTTCTAGCCTACTGTTTTCGCTTATTCTCTCTCTTCTCCTTTGCACTTATGAATGGAATCTGCTAATTTGAGAGGTAGGTGTCAATCTTGTGACAAATGAGATTCTGAAAGATATGCATATTTATACATTTCAGTAATTTTATCTAGTCTAATAAACAGGTACTGTTTCTTTCAGTAATTATAATATGTGCAAATGAAACTGGTAAAGCTGTTAAAAATAAAAACAAAAGTAAAAAATAATTAAACCTGGATAAGCCTGCCTATAGCAAGTTCATTACTGGTTGTGTAACAATATCCTTATTGTTGCATATATGCATGATATGCATATATGGAAATAAGTTAATAAATACAAATTTTATGGCATATATATATATAATATATGGGAGTTGAATCATTTGTTAATGCATTAATAAATAGTTAATAATAATTATTTATTAATACAGCTTTGTGGTTAGTTAAGTTTATTCTTTATATTTAAGTCAGCAGATTTAGTTTATTATCTTTTTATATGCATCAATGTAGCAATTAGACGGTTACTGTCACACCACCTGTTGCATACACTTAAGAGTGACTGTCAAATGTCAGACGTCTCTGTGCTTTGAATAGCAAAAATTCTTATTTTTTTAGGCTAACGTAATACTTGTGCAGACATTACTGGTGTGTTTAATATACAGTATATGGGTAATACTTCATCTTGGCTGTCCACATATTAATATTGTCATCGGTCTGAGAAATCCATATCGTTTAGGCACTAATTATCATTTTTCTTGAATATACTTAAGTGTTTTTTGATGCTTGCTTACTTTATTTTGAATATTATAATGATTTTTACTTAGCCTTATTTGACTTTTTCTGTTTTATCTTTTTTTTTCTGGATTTCTGATATGTAGTAGCTGCTCAAAAATACAGTAAATGTGTCATGTCAATTTACTGTAACTGATGCCTCTAGAAATTAGTGATCTGGCTTTACTGCTTCTTAGACCATCTTATACAGTTCTGTTACAGATTCATTTAACTATTCAAGAAGTGTTTTTCTTATTTTTATTAATAATACTTTTTATTTTCACACACCTCTGTCTAACTTAAGGTGTGAATTTTAAAAATCACATTTTTACGTAAAAACTTGTTAATCTGTTACCTCTAGTATTTTTGCTTATAAATGTTTTGAGATACATTAATGCCTTTCTAATCACTTTTTTTAATGCCAAGTTGTATTAATTTGAGTGTTTCATGTGTTACAGCCTTATGACATTCATGAAAATAACTTGGTGTAGTAACTGAGTTTTGTTTTTTGTTTAATTTTGCAACTGTTATTAGTTTTTAATGATTATGGTATTGTAATGAAAAATATTCTTTTAAGAAATTTCTTTAAACAATCTTCCACCTTTTAATTTTTATTTTGTAATGATTATAGGTGCAACAGCCAATCATAACACAAGGAGCAACCGTAACAAAGATAACTTTTGGTAGTCACCAGGCTCCACCACTATCCAAACAAAGTACAGGAGAAGCAGATGCAAAGTCAGCACCTGTTACTAGTGTCAATACACATCACTCATCTGAGAAGTCAACTGTGTCGGACATTTTAAAAATATCAATGATTGAGGCTCAGATTGACCCTCATGTAGAACCAATGGTGGTAGACTCCTCCAGTGACTGTAGTACTTTCAGTAAAAACATTGATGTTTCACATATAGTAGGTGCTAGTCAACTCATCAGCAGTACTGCCAGCTCTGTAGTCCAGTCAAGCCATACTAAGCAGCTGCAACAAAGTATAGGTTCTGGATCATCTCTTCAGAGCCAGTTCACTCGCATTCAGAGCCTGCCTGTACAGAAGAGTAAAGATGTGGATGTGATACAGGTAAGGATGTATTTGTTTGCTCAGTCTTTCAGGTGGAATAAGAATAATTAGGTACAAAGTCATCTGCACAGAAATTGTACACTCTCAAGCACTTTATTGTCATTGTGTAACACAATGAAGTTACTTTTTGTGACAGCCCCAAGGTGCATTTAAAGAAAAGTCAAATAATTCCAAATATGTCGTATACAGTGTTAAAGTGATCAAGTAACCAGAGCAAATTATTATTGCTCAAAGTACAGCAGCATAAATTGTTATTGCACCTGTTAATGAATAGTACATTACATATTATATATTGTATTACGTTAGTATATTGCACATTACCAATATAGCTTATTGCACATGTTCAATTAAAAATGATCTCAGACTGAGGAGATTCAGAGTTCAGAAAGTTTGTGGCAGATGGGAAAAAGCTGTTTTTTAGTCTGTTTGTACGTACATGGATTGACATAAAGCATCTGCCTGACAGGAGGAGCTCAAACAAAGAATTTCCAGGATGAGTTTTGTCCTTGAGAATGTTTTTGGCCCTTCTCACACAGCGAGTCTTATATAAGAGTTTGAGTGATGGCAGTTCAGTCCCAATAATGGCCTCTGCTGTTTTTATGATCCGCTGCAGGGCTTCTTTAGCAGACTTGGTGCAGCTGTTGTACCAGGCCATCATGCAGTTATTGTCATGTGATAGTGTTGTGTGGTATAAATCAGGCCGAACAACATTTCTAGCAACAGTTAATGTTAAGTTGGGCAAGACTGGTGACATTAGTGAGTTTGTACATGTCATAGTGGTGCAAGGCATGTCAGTTCTGGTATCTCCCAAATTATCTGGCATTTCACACATAATCATTTCAGTCAATGTAACTACCAAGTGTAGGTGATCCTGTGAAAGAGAACAGCTTGTTGTTCAGATGGCCCACAGGGTAAAGAATAGAACCGTATCAATAATGCAGGGTCACAACCAGGCAAATCACCCCTCAGTTTAATATTGGTGTGTAGAATGTCATCTTAGTATGTACCACTTATTAGACTTTGCTTTGCATATGGAATACAACAGCCAGAAACCACATCAAGTGAATGTTGTCAAAGAAAAACAAGAAAACACATCTCCGAGTGGCATGGAAATATCAAAACTTTGCGGAGTTGAAAAAAAAATCCCTGTTTGGATAGATTTGAATTTGATGTAACCACCATGAGTCCATGGATTCAACCTGTTTGATTTCAGTGCATGGTGTGGCAGTGTTGTTGGTATGAGAAATGTTTTCCTGGTGCACATTAGGGCCAGCTTAGGTTAGCACAGGTTGCCTGTCATTTTAAACATATTGAACAGGTTTAGCTAAGCAATTACATGTTGCAGGTGGTGCCTTTAGGAAGAAAGTTGGTTGATGTACAGTAAACAGTACTTAGCATGGCTTAGCATGGTTCCATTGGAAAATCTGAGGTAGTTTCATAAACTTTAAGCCAGTGTAGTAAATAAAGGATAAAACAAAGTAAGATTAGATATGTGCCTTTATTGAATCATACTTATACATACATTTTCTTGATCTGTTGATAATGCAAGTTTAAAGCTACTGTAGTAGTGTATGCATAACTGTATTAAATTAAAAAAGGCTGAATCAGTATATACAGTATGTATATTTTATTGCTCAACATTTTATACAAGGAGGTGAAAGCATAACAAAACTAAATGCTTTCCTAGAACTTTTGAAATAACAAACGTCTGTAACATAAGAATTAACAATAACTTCAAAATACCTTATAATAACAATAAATTTAAGGGAAAAAGAGCCAATAGGTCTATATATTACTTACGTATAAGTATAATTTTATACTTTGTTTTGTTTTCTTTATTACAGTTACGATTTATGGAAGGTGACATTGTTATTTTTGGCTATATAAATCCTTTGAAATGATAATTCATTTAAAGTTATAATGAAATTTTATTTTTGTTTGAATTTATTTTATCTTTTATTTTTTAGGTTATCCCACAGTATTCAATTACTCCAGACTCCAGCCAGTCCAACGTAGTAGTTGAACCAAGTGGTTTCTTAGAAATAACCAACTTCACTAGCCAACGTCTTGATGACGATACTGGAATGGAACAAGAAGTAGACAGCAGCAACGATGAAGGAACTGAAGCCAGCCCAATACCAAGCTCAGCAGATCAGTCATAGCAGTAAAATTTGAATTATGTTTGAAGAGCACATTTGTATATCACAGGCAGATCAGAATGTCTCAGTGTTTCTGCTTCATTTGAAAAATAAGTTTAGAATATCCATGTTCAAAGCACCTTCTTTCTGGTGTTTGTCTTTTCTAAGATGCGGCAATTCTACCTAGACCTTTGAATAAGTGTCTATACATTTCCAGAAGATTATTTGTTTCAAAGGAAGAAAGAAATCTGCCTATGAATACATGCAAACTCAATTAGAGACCAAAGCAAACTGTATCAGCTGATGTTACAAAGACGACAAAGGAAAAAAGTAATCACAAGGAGGTCTGGCTCATTGTCTGTTCATCATGGTAAAATATTCTGTAATAATAGGGAAAAAGTTTTGTTAAACCTTTTATATGTGTATATAGAAAATATGTCTTGTGTATAAAAATCAGACTTTTTTTTATGCTATGCTGTGATGTTTATATGACGCTTTGCGTGAAAGCATTAGTTTCTTATTTTTTAAAATGGAGTAGTTTTTGTTTCATCATGTTGGTTTGAACTGATGTGCTGCCTTTATTTTTTATGCCCATTTTCAGCTGTACATATTTTTTGTACATCATATGAACCTTTTAATACGACTAAAGTTCCAAGAATTTGCATTTTGGAAAATTTTCATAAAATGGAGTATCCTTTAGAGCATATAGAGCAAAATGACTTAATTTGGTATTTTTCTTAAATAAAAACAGGAGTTTTTATGTCTGAGTAAGAAGAACAGAAGTTATAACAATGTTGGTCAACAATTTTGAACGAATGCAGCAATTAGTGGTATTGCAAGTACATTTTTACTGTCTTGAAGGACATGTTTGGGAGCAGAAGATAAAGAGATTAATATATGCTTGATACAGTTGAATATTCTAGCTGAACTCTATAATAGATGGATCATTGAATTAGTATTTATTATTATTTTGAAGGAACATAAAGGGTCAATTAGTGATATAACAGATTTCTAGCAAGTGTCCTCACATTCTAATTATTTTACCAGATCATATTGTTCAAAATATTTATTTATTTATTTTAATTTATAGTCTCTGCTGTACAAACATCAACAAACAAACAAAACTCATTTTACATCCAATCAATGGATCTTCTGATAAATATTTTTGTTACTTATTGCTTTTTATATATCTATATATGTAATATATACAATAATTTATTTAGACATTAGGGTCAGTTGCTTTCAAGTAAAGAATCAGACAGTAAACCTTTGAACATCATTGCCCCAGCAGTGTTTAACTGAAAATTTCAAGAAATAAGCTACCTTAATAAATCTTACATAGCGTACTTTAAGCCTGCCATCTCAAGTCTAATAACACAGATCATGATTTCACTTGTAATTGTTCAAAAATGTTAACTTTCAAACATTTCACATACAAATATTTTTGGATAGCTTGTCAGTAATCGATGCCTTGTTATTGTTTGTGGAACACTCTAGAATGCATTGTTTTAGAAACATGAGAATGATCCCATATAAGAGCCAGTCATTTTGTTAGTTACATTAGTTACATTTTCTTTTATGCATCATAAATATTCTGTTATGAGTGAAATGGTTAACTTTTCATTTTGTACAAAATAGGTATTGTTAGCTCTACTTTTGATCTGCTTTGAAGAACAGAGTGATGGACTAAAGTGTATGTATTTGCATTTCATATGCCGGTCTTTTTAGAAGAGTACAGTACAGTAAAAACAAGATAAGAGTAGATTTTTAAATGATTCATTAAAATAATGGTTTAAAACAAATGCCATCATGAAGCTGCCTCAATATTTTAGCCTTTGAGCAACATGTAAACCACTTCCTGATATTTTGGGAGTGTATAGTAGTATGAACTCCTACATTTTAAAATAAAATTAAAAAATCAAGGAACAGAGAGATGGGGCTTCTAAATGTAGACACTTTGGTTTTTAGAGGTATTGTAAAATATTAAGTTTTCATATACATATAGTTTAAAATATTTTAAATATTCATCGCTCCCATTAATGCTTAAATTCTTTTACTAGATATTTCAAATAATACCAGAATTAATTTTGTGTTAATGGGTTAGGATAAGCTTGAAATAATATTGTAAACACTTGCTAAGAAAATGAAAACAGGGCTGAAATTAAAATAAATCTAATTAATGTCCTTCATCATTATAAATGTTATTTGCAAATGCTCTGTGAAATGCCATATCTGGTTTTGTTTGAATACTAGTTTTCAGTATGTCTGCTGACTTTCAGAAAACTGTTGCTAACTGAATTAGAAGCAAAGAAATATCTGCTGCAGAACTAGATTGGATTAAATACTCTTTTAGCTTTAGCACTTTGACAATTTGGAATTTGTAATATTGTACTGTTTTTGACCTACAGAAAAGTAACATTTTCTACACCAGTTCTTAAATGCCAGCAAAGCAGTTCTATTTGTCTCCTCTTACAGATGTAATAATGTCTAACATCAGTTAAATAAGTGTACTGAAAGTATTAAACATTTTATACAGTAAACCCATTTCCCAGATTTTCCTAGTTTGAGTATGAACAGTTTGTTTGAACCTGTTTCTTTGATATTTATTTGGAAGTGTGTGATTTTTTTTTATTATAATACTTGCAATTAATTAATTGATTTATTTATTTAAGTTGACAAGTCAAGCAAAATGACACCTTATTTGCCATATTCAGCATATGCATGAGTGAAATGTTGTTTTAGCTATTTTATTGTCAGCAGTTTTCTTACTTTTAATTTTGTTACATATTCGCAAGCTTCTATTGCAGCTATTCTCATAATCCATCCATAACACTCTTGTTTGCCGATTAGCCAAACAACTTTGTTTTTGGGATGTAGGAGGAATAGCCACATAGTCATGGGAAGAATGCGCATATATATACCTCTGATACTGCATCATGGACTCTAGGCAATGTGAGGCAGTAGTGTATCTTCAAAAAATATTTGTGTGACCGTAGAAGTGTAAGGAGTTCAATCAATGACAAGGTCTGGGAGATGTAATGTACCCCTGGCAGCATGATACAACACATGGTAAATTAGTTTAGAAAGACCACCAACAATGTGCCCCTCCAAATATATCATTTATAATCAGTAAGCTTGAATTATTTAGTTGGCATTACTCCTGCTGTGCATCTCACACACACACACACACGATATTATACAGTAGTGGGCAAAAGCAGGTTTACAGTTGTTTGCATGGAAAAAGACGCATAGGCTATGATTGCTACACTGAAGCAGACTTTAATGATAATAATAATAATAATAAGACAAATAAAAAAATAAGTAATACATTAATTAATAAATAAATGCTAATTTAATAAACTCTATTTCATGCACTCACAACTGTAAACCTACTTTTGTCCTCCCTGTGTGTGTGTTGTTTGTATGTATATATATATCCTAGACCTAGAATTATATGCTGGTATTTTTATGCTTGGCTGTACTGCTGTGTACAGCCATATTTAATATAACTACATTAACCTGTCTAGGAACCAATTAAATCACTAGTAGCTTCTTTATCAGTACACAATATCACAATTTTTTTCTCACCAGCCCTGTTATCTGTGTGGGGATGTGCTTAATTACTTTTCCGTATTGAACTTTTTGTTATTATTCCTAAGTTCTGTGTTACAGAGAAAAACCTTTTGGACACACACCACAATTTTGGTGTTAGGTATGGCCAGCCCCACTTCTGGAATAGTGTGTCTTCACCTCTAGCTGTTACAAGAAGTATGGCATTCTTCAACGCAGTCCTCTCATTTAGTTTAATTTATTTTGCTCTCGGTATGTAATATCATACTTTATATGCTGTGTTGGCTACACCCTTTTCACTAATATGTTTGAAACAATGATCTGTAACAGTTGTGAATTAACAGGAACTTGAAGTGCAGAGTTGAACACAGCCTTGGGTGAGATGCCAATGCATTGCACACAGTCCCATGGTCATCCAGAACTGATGATAAAGTAAAATCTCCTGATGTGGAATGGGGGAATCATCTGGGCTCCACACAGGAGGTACCACGTTCTGTGAGGCAGGAATTTTCTGTCTCTCTGCCTTCAGATCCCCCTGATGTAAAATATAGTACGTTCTTTTTAGAGGAGTTACAGTCTGTCCTCACTAAACATCGGCATTGTGCATTCCCCTTACTTTCCTTAATTTCTTCAGAGTTTGCATGGGATGTTTATTTTAAGAAATATTTATTTTTCTTTTTAACAAGGTTAGGGTTACAGCAACTAAAAGGTGAGGTGCTAATTGAGGTAAATTATTTACCATGTTCACAATATGACTGAACAAAACATCATTGTAGCCATTTTTATTTTCAGTATTTTTTTTACTGTTATTTTGTCAATTATTTTAGCTTACATTGCATTGCATACAAGAATAGATTTTTCTATACAGTGCCTACAAAATTAGTCACCCCACTTGGAAGTTCTCACATTTTATTGTTGTACAGTAATAAATCACATTGGATTTAATCTGTCTTTTTTGTCACTGATCAACAGAAATGTCGTTGTGTAAACATCTCTGCAAAGTGGTCTAAATTATAAAAATAGATTACAAAATAGCTGATCACCCAAGTGTTTGCCTCCATTAGCTCTTTGAAGGCTGAATATTTTTTCCAAAAAAAAAAAGTTTTCTAAAAAGCGCACAAAGCAATGGTTTTACCCTGAAATGAACTTAAAACGTCTGTTGCTGCATGCTGTGGCCGCCAATTTACCAGGAATGTGTGGCATGCTGGCTGCCAGGCTGTTTTCACAGGGCAAGGGTGGCAGCAGCAGGCACGGTTGCAGTGCATCGCCATCTTGTTTGTACCTGTTGTCATTGTAAGTGGCAGTCCTCACAGGCGAACATTGCCGTAGGTGCGTCAGCTGTACAAACCTGTTCAGCACCACGATCAGCTGGGGATCAATCAGCGGATGCTGGTACCTCACATTTGTTTTCGATCACTTGTATCAAAATCGGAGTCCAACAAGTCAGAGTCCAATCCAGTGATAATATGTAAAATGTCATCCATTTTGCTTTATATTTTTTTGCTTCATATTTTGCTTTACGCGTTTGCTTCGATTTCTCGCCAGATGTCGATGCTTGTTTGCTCCTCGCTACCCACACGAGTGCAGGGAATCTCGGTGTAACTAATGAAGCTAACTTTTCTTCTAGCGAAGACTATTCAACTAAAACATAATGGCAGGTTACAGTTACTGTTTACAGTTGATTACCACCGTCAACCCCTCTTTTTGACAAAAGTCAGTATCTGCCCTGAAAGAGTTAATATCACACACCTGAGTCAGTACTGGTGTAGCTAATTGGTTTTAGAAGTCACAGAATTAGTTTAATTGAGATCACCTGTCTAGTTAAGGGATTTCAGTTGATTGTAGTAGAAGTGTGCCATCTTGTGGTGAGTTAGTATGGTGACCTAATGAACACAAAGACCACCAAAAAAAAAAATACTGCAAGCAGCGCCATTAAATATGAAATTGAAAAGCACACCTACTGTATGTAATGTCTCTGTGTGTGTATATGTCTGTCCAGTCCCTCACAGCAATCTGGTTGGTCAATTTCACTGTGGTTGTTCAGTCAAACACAATAGAGACAGGAAGTGCCAGCCAAGGAAAGATATAGGAAGATCACAAGAATCTTAATGATGTTTTCACAGTCCGTGGTGGGGTCCCATCTACCTTTAGTGTTAGTCAAAAAGTGGGCAGGGGGTGAGCAGTGCACCTTGAAATGATGAGTCTGATGAGCAGGATTTACAGAAACGCGATCGAGAGAAGAAGCATTGGCCAACACTGTTTAAGATGCACAATGATACTGAAGAAAAGTGTAGGATGAATGCTGAGGGTAAATGTAAGACGAGATATGAAATAGCTAATATTTTTAAATGTACAGTAGACCCCTGCGAAGTCGCTGTTCAGGGTCCGCGGACTCGGTCGTTCACGGATTCTTCCTTAGAACCTAACTATTAATTGTTAGCGGAAAGTGCAAATATCCTCCGCAATTTTTTATGGCTTTTTTCGTGGCAATACTGTGCTGTAGAGAGAACAGGAAGCAACCGCTGAGGGAAACGCGGGTTGGGATAGTGAAAGTAGCCAATCCGAGAGCGTTATTCATTTCTCCTTGCTGCTGATTGACTGCTGCCCTGTGACGCGTCTCCAGCTGAGTGGGTTTACCACCTCTGAGGGAAACGCGGTTTGGGAGGGTGAAAGTAGCCAGTACGAGAGCGTTATTCATTTCTCTTTGATGCTGATTGACTGCTGCCCTGTGACACGTCTTCAGTTGAGTGTCCTCGTGTTTTCCACTTTGTTATTGTATTCATTTTGTTATTCTTATACGCACAAGATGACCCCTAAACGCCATGCACCTTCTAAGGCTTCTGGCACTGAGCCTAAGCGCCAGAAAAAGTTTAAAACACTCCAGGAGAAGATTGAACTACTGAATTTGCTCCGGGAACTAAAAAGTTATGCTGCAGTAGCGCGCCACTATGGCATTAATGAAAGCACCGCACGCTACATAAAGAAGAACGAAGCAGCGATCTGGAGTACCGTATAAGTTTCTGTGATAGTGCCAAAAAAGTAATGACCATAATGAATAAAAATATCGTCAGGATGGAATCTGCCTTGGCATTGTGGATCACCGACTGCAGGAAGAAGAACATCCCCTTAGATGGTAACATCATCCGTGAGAAAGCACAGATATTGTACCAGCAGTTCGCTACAGGAGACAATGTAGCAACTTCCCATCACAATGTTCCTGAAACCTATAAAGAAAAGCCAGCACGAAACCCCACCAGAAGAAGACCTGTCCAAAGGTACGACTCCTCCTGAAGTGCCTGAAGAAGAGGCGCCACCCAAGGAGTTTTAAATCCTCTGCATTGTACTGCAGAGCTACTTCATCATCATCAATATCATTCATCATTGGTGAGTACCCATACATTTTACTGTATTTTAATTAAATGAAATTATTATGTATTTACTTATACCAAAGAAAATGCACTTGCATGAATTACAGTATGTATAGCGGTAACATCAGTATTTTACATTCTAGCACCACGGGAGACATAACAGTACAGTACTGTACAGTATACGGGTTTAACTTTACATTCTGTTTTTAGGTAATGTATTAAGGTAATTTTTTAGGTAATGTATTAATGTATTAAGATGAGTTTGCAACGAAATTAAAGTGCTTTGGGGGCATAATGTATTTAGGGTTTAAACTATAAAAATAGGAATTTAAAAGGCATTTTTTAACCACATCCAAAAGTCGCGCCTTTTCACAATTCGCGGGTGCTCTAGGAACTTAACCCCTGCGAATTTTGGGGGTGTACAGTAATCCCTCGCTATATCGCGCTTCGCCTTTCGCGGCTTCACTCCATCGCGGATTTTATATGTAAGCATATTTAAATATATATCGCGGATTTTTCGCTACTTCGTGGGTTTCTGCGGACAATTGGTCTTTTAATTTCTGGTACATGCTTCCTCAGTTGGTTTGCCCAGTTGATTTCATACAAGGGACGCTATTGGCAGATGGCTGAGAAGCTACCCAGCTTACTTTTCTCTTTCTTTTGCGCTGACTTTCTCTGATCCTGACGTAGGGGGATTGAGCAGGGGGGCTGTTCGCACACCTAGACGATACGGACGCTCGTCTAAAAATGCTGAAAGATTATCTTCACTTTGTGATCTTTTGTGCAGCTGCTTCCTGAAACGACATGCTGCACAGTGATTCGCAAACTTAAAAGCTCGAAGGGCACGTATTGATTTTTGATTGAAAAACAAACTCTGTCTCACTTTGTCTGCTCCTGACGGAGGGGGTGTGAGCTGCCGCCTTCAACAGCTTTGTGCCGCGGTGCTTCACATACTTAAAAGAAAAACAGCCCTATTGATCTGTTTGCTTTTCTCTCTATCTCTGTGACAGTCACTGCTCCTGACAAGCACTCCTTTGAAGAGGACGATATGTTTGCATTCTTTTAATTGTGAGACGGAACTGTCATCTCTGTCTTGTCATGGAGCACAGTTTAAACTTTTGAAAAAGAGACAAATGTTTGTTTGCAGTGTTTGAATAAAGTTCATGTCTCTCTACAACCTCCTGTGTTTCTGCGCAAATCTGTGACCCAAGCATGACAATATAAAAATAACCATATAAACATATGGTTTCTACTTCGCGGATTTTCTTATTTCGCGGGTGGCTCTGGAACGCAACCCCCGCGATGGAGGAGGGATTACTGTACTGTATTCTGTCTGTCTTGATATGTAACAGAGCTAGTAAGGATTGAAGCCAAAGCTACATGGGAAAGGCTTAAAAACAATAATGTTAAAGTCCAAATCTTAATCTATATGAGAATCTGTAGCTGGACTTGAAAATGGCTGTTCAATCGCAGATCCCATTCATCTTGACAGGACTTGAGAATGGAGAGAAAATGGCAGTGTCCAGGTAAGCAACACTGATAGAGACCAAGGAACACAGACTTGTGGCTGCCAAAGGTGCATCTACTAAATACTGACCTGGAAAAGGTGAATACTTCTGTGATCTATTACTTAGTGTTTTCTATTTGTAATTAATTTATTGCAGAGATCTGTTTCAAAAAGTCAAATTCACTGTGATTCAAAGTTCTTCAACAGTAAAATGTGAAAACGTCCAAGGCACTGTAATCTACTGAAGCCATAATGATTCCCCCAAAAGTTTCTTATCCTGTACACCGGAGGCTAGGATTGAATTTATCATGGGTTCCTCTCAGAATCTTCTTACACAGATGGCAACAGGGGTCAAGAGAAGGAATTTCAAATTGAATAGTTTCCAAAGGATTGCAAAATAACTGAAATAAATACACGCGCACATCAAAGGACAGATTTGCGATTTGCTGCTTCTCTTGGTGTGTGTACTAACCCCGTGGCCCGTTCCAAAATGTTGCTTATTTGCACTTTCTATGCTCTCACATCTAAGCGACTCCAACAACCAGACTTGCATTCCAGAAGACAATTTCACTACCTCTGGTTTTTGGAAACCACCTACTAAATAACACTTTTTTAAAAGGTTTCTGCTAGATAATTAATGTCTTGGCACTTTATCTTTATTTTCTGATTATCTCTCTCTCTCTTATGTTCTCCCTTTTGGCCTGTAAGGAAAAGCAATGCATTAAGGAATGTGGATCTCATAATATAAAAATAGATTGTGTAACAAGAACAAATGTGTATAACCACCACTTGACACGTCAGAACACAGAGAGCTTGAAGTGTGTCCTGCAAGTTTTCTTTAGCACCTCGTGCTGGAAGTTTAATTAACACACAGATGGAAAACACATGTTGGATGGTGTGCAGGAAGTCGTATCCAGGACATTAGACAAACAAACAAACACACACAAGTCGGTCGTTCGCAGATCGTGCCGCAGCAGCCAGGGCGATTGATGGCGATTGTTCAGGTTGGAGTCACTCCTTGTTAAATAAAAATCATTTTGAAATTTACAACAAAGCTTGCTTAAGTCACAATTACACATCTGGTCCTTAAATTGCCACTCCTTATGAGGTCCTCAACTTTACTCACTGGGGAGTTTTTTTTTTTTTTTTTTTTAATTTGTAAGTTTTGTTTCTACATTTGGCTTTATGTATCACCTAATTGTAGTAACTGACTCATTTATGACTCACATTCCAAAACATTAGAAGGAAATCACCAATGAGTGTGTACAAGACGAGTCCTCTGTCCTTGACTCGGCCTACAGTTACTGCTTAAAATGGTAATAGCAGTGATAAGGGGTGAGAACGTCCCACCCTCCTCTTTCTGATGGACATTTTGAGCATTGTGGCCTGTTTTTAAGGTACAAAGCAGTAGAAGAGCACAACTCTGAACACAACATGTGCTTTGAAAAATGTCCAAAAAGAACTTGCTGTCCAAGACTGACTGAAGCACAAATAGAGAGTGCCGTCTAAAAGAGTCCTTTGTGTCAGACGAAACAACCAGTAGAATTGAAAGGTTGTGCTGTGGGATCAGTATGGTGACAACACTAACTGCATACAAATTCAGTGTATTGATTCTGGCTATTATCTACTTTGGACCCCGTAAACCTTCCCTTTGTAAGTGTGTAAGGAAGATGACTGGATGTACTGTATTATGAAATGCAATCGAAGTCCATATTTATAGTGAAAAGAAGCTAGTGTTTGAACAGACACCACGATATACAGACATGTCATTGTCTAACTCACGTAATCCAGACAGGGTCGCCTTGGTTTGGGCCGGAGCCTAACCTAGCAAGCATAAGGCGCAAATTCGTAGGTAGCAGCACTACCACTGTGCCCAAGATGTACAGTATTTTTTCAAATAAAAGCTTTTGTCTACTTGTACTAAACATTCATACATGTGTCATGGCAGTTTGGCAATGACTTCAACTTAAATATTTTTGTGGGTGTCAAACAAAGCATTACTGATTATTCTGTGGTAGCCCTGTTCACATTCTTATTCTCAATTATTATTCAAAGCTGGTTCCAGCCAATTAACTTAATTGTGGATTGATATTTGGCTGCTGTTTGACACTGGGGCATGGGAAAACTGAAATCATCATCTCACACTGTGCGACAAAAGGATTTTATTTTAATACCTGTTTACACCATATGTGACCAAGATACCTCAGATGAGGAAATTTAAAAATACAGTAATCCCTCACTATATCGCGCTTTGCCTTTCGCGGCTTCACTATCGTGGATTTTATATGTAAGCATATTTAAATATATATCGCGGATTTTTTGCTGGTTCGCGGATTTCTGCTGACAATGGGTCTTTTAATTTCTGGTACATGCTTCCTCAGTTGGTTTGCCCAATTGATTTCATACAAGGGACGCTATTGGCAGATGGCTGAGAAGCTACCCAACTTACTTTTCTCTCTCTCTCTCTCTTGCACTGACATTCTCTGATCCTGACGTAGGGGGATTGAGCAGGGGGGCTGTTCGCACACCTAGACGATATGGACGCTTGTCTAAAAATGCTGAAAGATTATCTTCATGTTGCTCCCTTCTGTGCAGCTGCTTCGTGAAGCGACATGCTGCACGGTGCTTCGCATACTTAAAAGCTCAAAGGGCACGTATTGATTTTTGATTGCTTGTTTTTCTCGGTCTCTCTCTCTCTCTCTCCCTCTCTCTCTCTCTCTCTCTGCGCTCCTGACGGAGGGGGTGTGAGCTGCCGCCTTCAACAGCTTTGTGCTGCGGTGCTTCGCATACTTAAAAGCCAAACAGCCCTATTGATTTGTTTGCTGTTCTCTCTCTTTCTGACATTCTGTGCTCCTGATGCGCACTCCTTTGAAGAGGAAGATATGTTTGCATTCTTTTAATTGTGAGACGGAACTGTCATCTCTGTCTTGTCATGGAGCACAGTTTAAACTTTTGAAAAAGAGACAAATGTTTGTTTGCAGTGTTTGAATAAAGTTCCTGTCTCTCTACAACCTCCTGTGTTTCTGTGCAAATCTGTGACCCAAGCATGACAATATAAAAATAACCATATAAACATATGGTTTCTACTTCGCGGATTTTCACCTTTCGCGGGGGGTTCTGGAACGCAACCCCCGCGATGGAGGAGGGATTACTGTATCTAAAAGACCTCATAGGAGATACAATCTTATATGTAAATGTCTACACGTGGATGAGTGTGTGTCTGTCTGGCCTGGAAGTGCGAGGCTACTACAGCATGAAGCTCAGAGTGCCGGCAAAGCAGCGACTCCGTTTACAAAGTAAAACTGCCGAGAAAAGAGAGAAACTCTTACGCAAGCAAGACCTGCACATTGGCAAATCGGTATCCCTTTTACTTTTCCTCCCTCCGCTAATACACAAGCGAGGTGAGCACGTCCGCACGACGAAACCTTGGAGAGAGATGCCCAGAGTAGTTCCTTTCAATTACCTGACATCTCTACATTTCAATTTTTTTTCTGACGATTTCAATAGTTTTTAGGACCCCGGGCTTTTTACAGCACGGGCTTACACAGCTAATATATAAAATGATACAGCATGCACTCTCCATAAAAAGGCCTAAAAATAACATTTCACAAGGTGAGCTCAAAACATATCTGCAATACATTTAGAAACAAGAATACAGCATTTACTTTTCGGTAGTCTCCCATGTTAATTGTACATTTAGTCCGATGGCAACATCATGTGAGGAAGCAACACAAGCGTTTGAAAAGGTGCGTATTATTCATTTTGATTTTCAGACGGCTTTTAATAAGGTACCACATTAAATGTTAGAAGTGGGAATTCTGTAGATGGGCACACCATTGACTCAAACACAGGAAAGAGAAGGGTTATAGTGAGAGTAATCTTTCAGAGTTAAATTAGATAAAACTTTATTTGTCCCCAGGTGAGAAATGTGGCTCTTAACAGAAGCTCTTTAAAGAAATACACACACTATGGTCTGAACACAAACCATAATATATTGGCTTCTGTCTTTATCCAAGGTGACTTGCAACATTTATGATACAATTGGTTCCATTTCTTTTGGTTTTCCAGTTGGAGAATAGGCAGATCATGTGACTTAGTTATGGTCACATGGTGTCAGTAGTGATATTTGAACCCACAACCTCAGGGTTTGAGGTCCAAATCCTTAACGACTGCACCACACTGCTTGTCCAGGAAGAAAAAGTATGAAGAGTTCTGACTTGGCATTATTCAGTCATACTGCTGTTGGTGTAAAGGAGCCCCAGTAACGTTTCTTCATACACTTCTGCTGAATGATTCATTATCTAAAAGTCCTCCGGGTTAGTGTGTCAGAGAGGGGATGTGCAGCATTGTTCATAATGGCACTCAATTTTGCTTTAATTCTCTCCTTTGCAACGTCCTCCAGGGGGTCCACAGTGTGTCCCATCGTAGCTTGTTGATTCAGTGGGCCTCTCTTGAAGTGATGTTACCAGCCCCACACACCACAGAATAGAAAATCACACCGGCCATCACAGAGTTCTGGAAGATATGAAGGATGTCCCTTGCTAAGAGAGGTGTCTCTCAGGGTCAGTGCTTGGACCGCTACTCTTTTTAATGTGCATAAATGATCTGAACCAGACTATAATCAGTAAGCTGGTTAGGTTTGCAGATGACTCCAAACCAGGTGGAAAGGCACCTAATGTACAATCAGCTAAATTGTGACAGAGAAACTTGGACAGCATACAGACTTGGGCAGATTTGTGGCTGATGAAATTGAATATAAGTAAATGTAAACTATTACATATAGGAAATAAAAATGCTAGGTTTGAACACAGAATGGGAGGTCTGAAACTTGAAAGTTCACCTTATGTGGAGGATCTCGGAGCCATAATGGCCTTGTCACTATTGACATCCGGACAGTGTGCAGAAACCATCAAGAAAAGGATGTTAGATTATATAGCACCATGTGTAGAGCACAAGTCTAAGGGAAGTTAAGTTATATAACGCAATAGTGAGGTCTTCATGTTAGAAAAATAGACATGACAGTGCTCAAGTAACTGGGTTGATTCTGGGACTAAGAGGTATGAGGAGGTTTTCAAGGAGTGGAACCTTTTCAGTTTATGGAGATTAAAAGGGGACATAACTGAATTACGAAAGGAACTGGTACAGTGGATCCCAGCTATTACTATAAAATAAGTTTTGCAACGAGAATACAAGGACACGCTTAGAAACTTGTTGAGGGCAGGTGTCGCACAAATTTGAGAAAGTTGTTCTTCATGTAAAGAATCGAAAGAGACATGAAATAAATTACCTGGTAGTGTGGTGGAGAGTAGAACTTTAGGGACCTCTTATCTTGAGTTGATGTTATTTTGGACAAGCCTTTTGGGGCTGACTGCCCACTTTTTGTCAGTTTTTGTAATGTTCTAATGCCTGCATACCAGTGCTATGTCATGTAGTGTGTAGTAGTGGACGTGGACAGGTGGCCTTCATGTGTGACACTTGTGCAGCCTTCCTTGAACTTTTTGATCCACTCATAGTCCCTTCACGGAGGCAAAACTTCTTAGAGTGCTGAAAGTCAACCGTGGATCTGTGTTCACCTTAGAACCCACAAAGAAAATGAATCGATAATGGTGTGCTGCTACTCTTTAGTGTGACAACAACAGAATAACATACAGTACTTCACAGTTTATCAGAGTTTGACCAACAGAGCAGCTACTGCTGCAAGCAACAGCATAGAAAAGTTCAAACTTTATAGCGGACCCCTGTGACTTGCTCTTATATTTAAAAGCTTCATCAAACAAAGCCTTCATTAATATTGATAGACTGAAAGTGAGTATTAAAATTTAGCAGCGTAAACGTGCATGTCAGAGAGGGGGAACAGACAAGCGGTGGGCATTGGCGCCAAGACGAGCATCATCTGCTGTACAACTGATGGAGGTTTGTCGTAAAATTTTGAAAGTTGCACTTAAAATATTGAATTGGAGATGGTGTTAAAGAATAGCAGCTGAGTTTATGTAAGAATTCAATTGGATGGCCACTACAGGTGAGAAAAATAAGGGAATAAGAGTTTTAGCAGCACAGTATGGCCTGTAGGTGGAAATTTGCAGACTTCCAAGTAGTTTATAGTTTTGAGAAAAAGTGGAGTGTCAGATTCAAAGACAACACGAAAGTAATGAAAAGAAAAGCTAATGTTAAATATAACAATTCAGAGAATGAACACAAGGGGTTTTTGCATGATTTTACGTGCAACATGACAGTTTCATTCATGTTACAGTGAAAGGGAAGAACTGACGCAAACCTAAGTTTCATTTAAATAAAAAGTTGAGCATCAATAGAAATGTGAAATTAAGATGTTTAATTGCTCTTGCTTGCTTAAAAAAGAGTGCATGTTTGAAATAAAGCAGAACTTAAAATTGGATATTGCAAGACCAAAGGAGACGATGGCAGGTTTGAGGTTATTTAGTGTGATATGCTGACCTTGAGTTAACTAGTCTGACCGAGCCAGACATTTGAAGCACACACAACTTAATTTGGCTTAAGACCGCGGATATATGGTACTTAAAGCTACGTTTGAGGACACTGTTGCTATGTAAGCAGTGAATTTTCTAGACTTGTGCGCATACTTTAAGTAAATCTAGACGAGTGTGAAAGTGCAAAAAAAAAAAAAAAGGCAACAACAACACAGTAGATGATATGTGAGACCTTTAAATGTATCACATCATTATAATTGGGAGTATGCAATGCTTATATTGCCTATGCGAGAAATGGATGAAGAAAAGCACCACAAATACATTCGCATGTCAGCATTTAAGTTTGATGATGTCTGCGTGGGTTTCCTCCGGGCGCTCCGGTTTCCTCCCACGGTCCAAAGACATGCAGGTTAGGTGGATTGGTGATTCTAAATTGGCCCTAGTGTGTACTTGGTGTGTGGGTGTGTTTGTGTGTGTCCTGCGGTGGGTTGACACCCTGCCCGGGATTGGTTCCCTGCCTTGTGCCCTGTGTTGGCTGGGATTGGCTCCAGCAGACCCCCGTGACCCTGTGTTCGGATTCAGCGGGTTGGAAAATGGATGGATGGATAGATTTGCTTCACCGCATCAAGCCATTCATCAGACCATGAAGCACGCAGATTTATCCTGTCACATGTCGATAGTAAACAACGCTGGTGGTGTCACGTACCAAAACTTGAACATGCATGCAGCCCATATTTTTGCTGCCACTACAACTCGCATATGCATCCCGTTCATTTCTGACGACATGTTCAGAGGACATGTCAAAAGAACACTGGGAATGAGTGGCAACCATGATGCATGCGCCTAACCATTCTGAGTGTGAAGTATAAACCAGCCCTAAAAGTGACTGGGAGCAATTAGAAGGTTCACGCCCTTTTAAATTTCTAAACCAATCCAATGTCTCATTGAGGTGGAGCTTAGAGTAGGGCGGGATTTGGTGAGAAATGAATAGCTGTGCACTTCATAACCTGGGGCCTCATGTATAAACGGTGCGTACATACAAAAATTTTGTGTAAGAATGTTTCCACGTTCAAATAGCGATGTATAAAACCTAAACTTGGTGTAAAGCCACACACATTTCCACAGTATCTCATACCCTGTCATACGCAAGTTCTCTGCTCGGTTTTGCAAACTGGTGGCACCCAGCATCAAAGCAGTGCTACTGTTCCTGTGTGGTTGCCCTTTCTTTTTTAGATCCACATCCCTGATGTGGCTTTATAAATACACTGAAACTAACGGCATATTGGTTATTAGTTTAAGGCACCTGATTGTTATTAACCTGTAACAATATAATAGTCCATGGAATAGCCAAGCTATTCTAAATACCATAACTGCTTTATCGTTGTTACTCTCCTGCACCTTCTTCTTCTTCTTCTTTCAGCTGCTCCCGTTTGGGGTTGCCACAGTGGATCATCATTTTCGATATTATTCTCACTGCACCACTCGGAGCATTTATATCACTATATCTAAGTGGGGAATCACAGTTGTACAGCAGCTGATCAGAAAAAGAATTATCGGTATACAGCATCAAGCACACACTGCCTCAACCATGCTGTCTATTGAACTGCTCTCATATGGCAAACGCTTCAGAGCCTTTCCTGTACTGACCTTGTGGTTCAGAAAGTTTCATCCCATGAATTATAAACGCACTCAATCAGTCCATCAAGTGCTCCTTGTAGAACTGTTTGTACTTATAAGTACAATTACCTCACTGTAAACTTGATACAGTTATAATATTGCACAACCTGAGCCACTTTATAAAGCATGTATTTACATATGATGATGATATCATTTTTAAGATGAAATGCAGCAAAATATGTTTATTATATTATACAGATAAAACTTTAACTTAATTTAAATAATCTTTATTGTTAATAATTAAACCTGTGAGGACATGGTGCCACAGCACTAGCGAGGAGCTGGCGCTCCATTCACAGATTGTTCCTGCCTCGCACTGTATTCTTGTTGGTGCTGGCGTGACACTGGAAGGATAGATGGATAGAATAATTAAACACGTACTATGAAGATATTTCAATGTTCCTTAAAAGTTTTGAAGAATCGGCGTTCTAAGCTTACAGATGGCTTAACGTCTATTACAGAGCTGATTGGGCATTTGGATAAAGAAAAGTAAGGACAGGAATTGGGGGTTAGTACATTTGAAAGAGACAGTACTGCTACAATAAAGTATTTCATCGAAGGCCGCGCACTGCACAGCAAGCATCTTGCGTGAGACATGAAGTTCCCGTGTTTAATAACATGCTTTAACTCCTATCATCATGACAATAATATCACGTATACATCTCAGTATTTTAATTATTCAGAGAGCTGTAATATTACGAATGTAATTTATTCTGTGTCCTGTCGGAGGAAGAGAAAGCCTGGAAGCATGTAGTGATTCACACACATAGAGCACATAGAAGATCAAATACAAAACAAAGCATTTAACGTGCTACTTTAGTTACAATGGGATTTGAGAAACTAGTTAATTAAATGATTTTAACAGGAAGTTTATGATGTTCTACTTTAATGACAAAATAAACTACGTGATTAAAATGGAAATTTAGAGATTAAAGTTTTCATTTCATGCTTTTTCCCCACTGTGAGCCTATTTTTTTTTCTCTGTACCCTAATAAGCTTTCATATGACACTCAGACTGTGGGCTACGACTTGCCTTTTCACGGCGACTTTGATATATGACAACTTCTTTTTTATTTTGGGCACTGTGCGATTTTGTGAATTTGAGCTTTCGAGTTTCTCCGACATGCTATGTCACTCGATCAACTTCCTTTTGTTGATTTTATCACTGTTTAAACCAACAAATAGTACAATTTCCTTGCCTCCACTTAGTATTCGCTGAAATCCTTCTATTTTCCCTCGTGCTTTTGCCATTGTCTTTTCACAGAAAGCTGATCTTAAGGGCTATTTATATTGATTTGCATATTCAAAGAGGTGCAATTCTGGGAGGAGTTGGGGCGGGACAGCAGGTGTGTGCACGTGCGTTACTTTTCATGCTGACCGGGATTTATGGAGCGGGAGAACGTGGAAGTTGGTGTTCGCACAGATTTATGCATCTAGATTTTTTTTGTGCGTACGAACATTTCCAATTTTGTGCTTACGTCATGTTATTACACCTCTTTGAATATACGCACCAAGGTTATTATAGTTAACGAAAACTAAAATCAAAACTGAAACTATTATTAAAAAAACATTTTCGTAAACTGAAATAAAATAATTAACAAAACCGAAATGAAAAACTAAAACTAAATGAAACTATTAAAGTAGCTGGAAAGACTAACTGAAATAAAATAATAATTTACTAAAATATTTTTAGTTTTCGTTTTTGAATGAATATTCTTGCCATTAGTCTTTAACCCTTGTAAGTTTTAACTCTAAAACAAAAAGTCATCCACCACGAGCCATCCGCACATATTAATCCAGTGAACGGCAGCTGGTGACGGAGGGTGGCTGTTCACACAGCATTTGCGGTGACAGAGCAAGCTGAATACAGGTGCGTAAAGTGTGTGAAATAGAAAGTGATTTACATGCCGCCTTTCTTTGCGCTTGTTGTATATCAAGACATAATGCAAAAGGCTGAAATCAGAATGTGCTGGTCAACAAAACATTTACCATATGGACAGAAAATTCATGAGCGAGTAACGTTTCAGTTTATTTCTCGGGTGACTGTTTTTTGTTAACAGCAATTCACCTGCCACTTCGCACAGGAGAAATCGAAGTATAGAGAAAGTATAGTAATCATGAAAAAATTCTAGATGAAAAAAATATTGACGTTATACACCTCCCAGAGTCCAAAAATACTGTTTTTCGGAATTGTGTGTGTGTGCACACGCGCGTGTATGTGTCTGTGTGTGTGTGTAAACACGATAACTCCAAAACACAACTAGATAGATGGATGAAATTCGGCATGTGGTTGTTACACCACAATTGCAGGTCTGTATTAACTTTTGGGTCAAATCCATCACCTGGAAATGGTACTTTACCTGAAGACATCCGATTTATTCAACATTACTTTTATAATAATTGTTCAATATATTATTAATTTGATTTGTTGGTGATGGTTCCATAATGTACATAATATATAAATCTAATCTTTGTCTTGCGGTTTACTCCTCAAATATCCATCCCCATATCTGAGTATACAAGAAAGTCGAGGGGAGAGCACTCACAATTTTTGAAAATAAACGGTACTGATCAAGAGACTGACTAGGTGATCATACAAGATCAGCATATTGTTGCTGACCAATCACATTTGCTTTAAAAACGTTGTTAAGAACAAAGCGATACAAACAAAGGTAGAGAGTCTGACAAGTGATGAAAAACTAAACATACTAATGGGTTTTTCCATTTATTCTATATTTATTAATTTCTCTTTTTTAGTTCATATTCACAACTCAAAATACCTAATATTATGAAAGTAATCCATTAGCAGAATTATATTTTAAAATATTTATCTCCCTTTTTTCAATGTTTCTCTCTCTCTCTCAAAATAGATATCATATACATTTTGTTCTTAACATCAGCCATACCATACATATTGCATACCAGGGAGTTTTCCTGCCTTACATCCAAACCTGCTGGGGTAGGCTCCAGGTTTCCTGTGATCCTGCTCTGGATAAACAAGTTTAGATAATGTACAGTATATATTGTTCTTAATCTCAGATGCTGTCTCTGTTGTTTTGTGCCTGTCTGTATTCCTATTACCTACTCTTGCCCTGCTCATTATGGGTTTACTGTCCTTATGGTAGGCTATTCAAGACTCACCACCTCTAACCTTAACACTACATGCTTGTTTTTCTTTGTTTCCCTTAATACAACTAGGTGGGGTCTGCACACTGATTCAAGTGTAAGAGCCCTGTTCTTCCTAAGCCCCTGTGATTTTCATGAGAAAATATTTTAAAAATTATAAAATTGTGTAAAATTATTCATATTCAGTATCTAGTTTTGATTATGCTTGTTTTTATCAGACAAAAACAAAACCAGATAGTAAACCAGGCAGTGTAGTAAGCTTCCATGAACATTAAACTCATATCCAAATCTGTTAAGTGTACAGTTCTGTCTGATATTGCCAGAAAACTAACTCCATAGGCGCTCCATGTCATAATTACTAAAACTAAAACTGAAACTAATATATATAAAAATAAAATAGAAATATCTTTGTGAAATAAAAACTAAACTAAAACTAAAAATACACGATGAAGGAAAACTAAAACTAAACTGAATTTCCAAGTAAGGTTTGAAAAAATATAGAAATAAAAACAAATATAAAAAGGCAAAACTATAATAACCGTGCTGCCCACAAAAAAATCCAGATGCATAAATCTGCGCATTCGCCAACTTCCACATTCTTCCACTCCATAAATCCCGGTCAGCGTGAAAAGTTACACACGTGCACGCGCCTGTTGCCACTCCCCAAAATTACGTCTGTTTGAATATGCAAATCAATATAAATGGCCCTTAAGCTCAGCATTCTGTGAAAAGGCAATGGTAAAAGCATGGGGGAAAATAGAAGAATTTCAGCGAGTACCAAATGGTGGCAAGGAAAAATGTACTATTTGTTGGTTTAAACAGTGATATAAACAACAAAAGGAATTTAATCGAGTGACATAGAGTGTCGCACAAAGTCGCACAGTGCCCAAAATAAAAAAGAAGTTGTCAGATATCAAGGTCGCTGTGAAAAGGTGAGTCATAGCCCACCGTCTGAGTGTCATATGAAAGCTTATTAGGGTACAGAGAAAAAAAGGCACACAATGGGAAAAAAGCATGAAATGTCAACTTTAATCTCGAAATTTCCACTTTAATCACGTAGTTTATTTTGTCATTAAAGTAGAACATCATAAACTTCATCTTAAAATCGCTTAATTTACTAGTTTCTCAAATCCCATCGTAACTAAAGTAGCACATTAAATGCTTTGTTTTGTATTTGATCTTCTATGTGCTCTATGTGTGTGAATCACTACGTGCTTCCGGGCTTTCACTTCCTCTCACAGGGCACAGAGTCCATTACATTCATGATATTACAGCTGTCTGTATAATTAAAATACTGAGATGTATATGTGATATAATTTTCATGATGATAGGAGTTAAAGCATGTTATTAAACATGGGAACACAGTGGCGCAGTGATTGTTTATGCCCCACACAAGATGCTTGCTGCACCATGCGCGACCTTCAATGAAATAATTTATTGTAGCAGTACTGTCTCTTTCAAACGTACTAACCACATAATTCCTGTCCTTACTTTTCTTTCTCCAAATATTCAATCGCCACACAATCAGCTCTGTAATAGATGTTAGGCCATCTGTAAGCTTAGAATGCCGATTCTTCAAAAGTTTTAAGGAACATTGAAATATCTTCGTAATACGTATTTCATTATTCTATACATTTAGTGTCGTGCCAGACCCAGCAAGAATACAGCGCGAGGCAGGAACAATCCGTGAACGGAGCGTCAGCGCCTCAGTAGCGCTGTGGCATCGTGTCCTCACTTGTTTAATTATTAACGATATAGATTATTTAAATGAAGTTAAAGTTTTATCTGTATAATATAATAAACATATTTTGCTGCATTTCATCTTAAAAATGATATTGTCTTCATATGTAAATACGCGCTTTATAAAGTGGCTCAGGTTGTGCAACATTATAACTGTAGTGCAAGTTTACAGTGAGGTAATTGTACTTATAAGTACAAACAGTTCTACAAGGAGCACTTGATGGACTGATTGAGTGCATTTATAATTCTTGGGATGAAACTGTTTCTGAACTACGATGTCAGTACAGGAAAGGCTCTGAAGCGTTTGCCGTATGAGAGCAGTTCAAATAGGCAGTATGGCTGAGGCAGAGTATGCTTGATGTTGATAATTCTCTTTCCAATCAGCAGCTGCTGTGATTCCACACTCAGATACAGTGATATAAATACTCTGAGTGGTGCAGTGAGAGTAATATGGAAAAAGATGATCCGCTGTGGCAACCCCTAACAAAAGCAGCTGAAAGAAGAAGAAGAAGGTGCAGTGAGAGTAACAACGCTAAAGCAGCTATTGTATTTAGAATAGTTTGACCATTCTGTGGACCATTATATTGTTACAGGTTAATTACAATCAGATGCATTAAACTAATAAACGATATGCAGTTAATTTTAGTGTATTTTTAAAGCCGCGTCAGGGATGTGGATCTAAAAAAGAAAGGGAAACCACACAGGAACAGTAGCACTGCTTTGACTCTGGGTGCCACCAGTTTGCGAAATCAAGCGGAGAACCTTCGTACGCCAAGCATTTATCTACCGTGAAAATGTGCGTGGCTTTACGCCAAGTTTAGGTTTTATACATCATGATTTGAGTGTGGAAGCGGGCTTACGCAACATGAGAGATTACATGAGATTACAACTAAATAATAACTTGTACAAAAGGTTTTGGGGTCTGGCGGTTAAGTCACAGGTGTGTGTTATAGTGTACTGTATCATGACTTGGTGTGATGAGCAGCAATACCACATGCACTTCAGAAGAGGTCATCCACCTGAAGCTAAGCATGTTCAGGCCCGGTCAGTACTTGGATGGGAGACCATCTAGGAAAAGCTTGAGTTGCTGCTGGAAGAGGGGGTACTTACCCTGTCTTCTGTGTCCCAGTGCTGTAAAAATGGCATCATCCGTCAGATGAGACATAAATGCGAGGTCCTGACTCTCTGTGGTCATAAAAGATCCCCGAACATCCTTCGTAAAGACCAGGATGCATCTCGATGTCCAGACTAAATTGAACACTACAGCTTACGCAGTTCTGGACCCCTAATCATCCCCTGTCTGTAATTGGCTAAGGTCACCACCTTCTAGCTTGCACAAAATGGCTGCCATCACATCATGCAGGTGAGTGCTGCATATTGGTGGTGGTTGAAGTGGCTCCCCACTACGTTTTTAAAAGTGATTTTGAGTAGTGAGAAAAGAACTACATAAATGTAAAGAATTAATATGATTTTGATGACATCCACACAACTCTCAATGATATTAAACATCTCTTGACCTACAGGAATACCATGTGAATGGTTTCTTGGACTTGTTGGGGTGAGATGTGTGTCTTTTAGCAGCAACTGCCAGAACTGTAACATCAACAGACATTCTACATAAAGGAAGAAAATGGCTGGGATACGGCAAATGTGCGGTTGGGTTTACTGCTAGGGAGTTTTAAGTGCTGAGCACACTTCAGTTGTGTATTATAATTGCATCCTAATATTCACACACTACTTACTGTAAATTTGAGGCTTGAATTAAAGAGGGCATTTTAAGGGATCTTGAATGAGAAAACACAAATGATGCCTTGCAAACAGAAAAATGCCACTAAAGAACATTTGTGATGCTCTTATGGGATTCAGGCCAGCTGGACACCCTAGCACCACTTCTTTACAACACCAAGAGGACTCTTTGGTTATCTCTGTTATGTTTTTATTATTCGGTTTTGTGTTTACCAAATCAGTTGATGACGAGGGGGTGCTCACTTTCATCATATAACTGGAAAGTGATATCGTCTGCTTTTTAGGGTTAGGCATTTGGCTGAGAGGAGTTGCTTCCATGGAGGAAAGAAAGATGTTCAAGATGAACATCTGGCCCACCCTGTTGAGAGCCATGAGCTCCAACATTTTTTTAGTTCCGTGTTTGGTTATATACAATAGGCAGGAGGAAAAAAAATAAAAGAGAGAGGTAGAGTATTGTAAACCAAGTGAGCAGACAACATGTTTGAAAAAGAAAAGTGCAGAAATAACTTCAGCTTGTGTAATATTGCCTGGCAATTGTAACATTGCACCCATTACCTACTACAGCACCCAGCATACCTGCTTCGGCACACTGGTCTTGAATCTAAAGTTCATTTCTAATTCTTATGAGTCCTACCTCTGGTCTGCTCATATCCTTTGTTACTGCAGTTTGACTTTTCCTTGCCTGCCTCTTCTGTTTTGAACTATTGCTTGACCCCTGTTGTAACCCTCCTCCAGCCTGATGGTTTTCTTATATTTCATATTCCAGCTTTATCGAGATGACAGAATATATCTCTCTATTATATAGAAAAAAAATCTTGGGACGAGACATGACTTTCTCAGAGAGATACTTTCAAGTCCCGCGAGACGAGACTTTGTGCCAAGAGATTTAACCACGCCAGGGGCCGGAAATAAAACACAAAGAGTAGATGACAAAGTAGAACGTTGTAAAAAGGTTCAAAAATGTTGGTGCGATCCACATGCAGAGCAGGTTAGAGATAATGAAAGTACTAAAATTCGAAAGTCTCAAAAAAAATTATAGCAAAGATCGCATTAGCGCAAACAAACGTATATTATTACTCTGTGAAATCCACATAGGCAAGCGGCAGAGACGTGAAGTGGCTGGCACATAGCACAGGACCGGGGGTTGGTAAGCGAAGCCCCCTAATACATACAAAACTTTTTAAAGAGTCTCCATATGTTCATATCCTATGCCTGTCTCACCCTCCTGATGATCACAGGGAATCAGAGCCAATCCCCGCATTAACAAGGCAAGAAATAGGCCAAAAACTCAAACCAGGATGGCCGTCCACTGCAATTGTGCACAAACACAAAGTCTAGCTGAACAGTTTGCAGTCACTAACTGACCTGAGATATATCTGGGTAGTGCAAGGCATGAGCTCCACACAGAAGACACTGTGGCACTCAAACGGACAACTGAGGCTTGTCTGCTAATGAACTCCACTGCTCTGTGATATCAGCACCGAGGACCTCTAGTGGATCATCAGCCTCTCATAAAGACGATAGAAAAGGGCGCGCTGACACTGTCTTGTCCATTCAGTGATAACTTTGCATTGTGGTCCACATCCCTGTGTGACTGCAGGTGTGTAAGTGGTGTCTCATGGTGGGTGTGTTCCCACAATGCACTTGAATTTTTTGCTTTTCTTATTATGAGAATGTGCAGAGTGGAAGTCCTTTTATTCCTTAAAAGTTGTCCATATAGCAAATGATGTCACATTTGTGTCATTCATGGTCTTCTCATTTTGGCAGGGTTCCTAGAGTTTGTGGTGCTGCCTGCAGGTTGAGGATGGCCACAGTGGTAAACGCTGACATTTTACAGGTCTCTTCAAGCTACACAAACAGAACTGAAAAGTGAAGCTGTTGATTTATGTTTAGGGGGGAAAACTACGAGCTAATTTATAAGTGAAGAGCATTTCCATGTTGTATTTAGTCTGAGTCTGATTTATTCTGCTCTTGTTAAATTCTTATTACTTGACTAAGGAATGTAAACGTTGGGCTTGGATTGCGCTAAAATGCGTATCTGAGAAATATTAATAGAAACAACTACGCCTGCCTGCAAAGAATGAGGATTAGTGGTTAGAATGCTGGATTTACAGTAAAATGATACGATTAATGGAGCTGGCTCACCTACTGAGGGGCTGGATTATCTTACATTCTCATGTTTAGTACCATGAGATGCACCATATAAAGCATGGAAGGAAGTCCTCTGACTGAAGAGTATGTAAACAGCATGAGCCAAGAAAAGATAAAGCAAACATCACACAGGAGCGGCTGGCTGATTCGATAAGAAAGTGTGTCTAGGAAATTGCAATAAGTTGGGCCAAATCCTGATGTTTCATGACTCTTTTCATTTGTCTGGCACCTTTTAAGTGTTAGGTGGTACAGAGTGGCTAACACTGAGGCCTCACAGCTCCCGAGTCTGGGGTTCAAATCTTGTCTCTGTCCCTGGGTCTACAGGGGTTTTCCCTCAAAATGTGTGCATTAGGTTAGTTGACAGCTTGGCCTACACCGGCCCAGGAGCGTTTGTGTGACTGTACCCTGCTGCAAACTGGCACTCCCTCTATGGTTGGTTCTTACATACAGGCTGTGGCTGCCTGTAGCAAGAAGGTTATTAGTGCCAATGTGATTTGTGGAATTTATTTCAAGGATTTGTAATTCAGCTGAAATAGAGAGACTGCCAGAGAGGTGAACAAATGACAGCTGTAAGTCAGGTTAGGGCAGGATAGGGCAGTGTTTCTCAACCTGTGGGACGCAAGATATCTACAAGGGGGGGGGGCACAAAAAAAATGGAAATCGAAGTAGTAGCTATTTATTGAAACAAACCCGTTTATTGCAACTGTTTATGGAAGTATGTCGAGTATCGGCTCTATGGTATTAGTGTAAATGACCGCAAAATCATTCCGCACATAGGGGACATAATGATGTAGAAGGCAAACGCTGATCTCTAAAATGGTAATCTTTAAAATTGTTGCACCCTTGGTAAATTGATTATATGTTGTTTCATTTATTCATTTATTCTGTTTCTTTGTAAAATTAAAAAAAAAATGTATGTTTATATTTTTTGTTTATAGTTTTCGCAGTGCTTGTGATGGTATAACAACATTAATAAAGTATGTAAAGGTTGAGACGTGAATAAAGATAAAGGCACCAGTCTGTGACTCTCTGCATGTCGATTCAAGTAAATCAAGGGCTACTACAATTAGTGGCGTCACTCGTCATTTCAAGACTCATCTAGACGTGAGTATAGGCCTGTCCGCCCGTAAGCAAACATCATATTTCAAGTTACAACTCATCCCTCTCTCTTACCGTTATATTAGTGATTACAGAAGTTATGTATGTCAGGTATTGTTTTTAGAAATAAGAAGTGATAGTATTCTTATGACTATTTATAATATTTGTAATTGAATTTGTATTATTATGGAATGGAATAATTAAAAATGTGGAATTATTAAAATTACTAAAAAGTCATGAAATTTAATGAAAACCGAAGAAAAGTTTGAATTTTACGTATATTTTATCACATGGAATTTAATTTTAAATGTGTCACATGTGACTGTATATTTTAATGATAAAAAAATATTAGTGATGCCCCAGTCTGATCCAGACTTGAGCATTTCTGTCAATAGTGCATTCCCAAATTAAAATTTTGTATTGTTGGATGGATCTCAGTACAATCAAAAATCTGAAAATGTGCATAAAAACTTTAGGGGGGGGGCACAAAAACTGTTATGAAAAAATGGGGCACACATGGAAAAAGGCTGAGAAACACTGGGTTAGGGAGATGGGCAGAAAACATGTGAAGGACACACAGGCAGGTAAATTTTAAAAAGTGCTGATGTCTACTTGACCAATATGGTTAAAAAACCCAGAGTCTGTGCTAAAAGATGAGAAGTTGAAAGTATTAATAACCAGGCTGTTTTTCTGGTAGTTGCCCATATCTGACATGAATATGTAATTATATGAGTGTTTATAGCGATGAGGACTCGGCACGACGTCAGAAGCGTCTCACTATGCCATCGACATTCCTGGCTGGATGGGATGTCTGTGTCAGCATTCTCCCACTTGGCTGTGATGTCCCTTTGCTTCTCTTCAGCATGAATATATATGTATACAAGATTATGCTTTTTATTCTGGGAATGAATCTTTTAAAGCAAGTTAAATATAGATATCTCTTTTTGTACCATATTTCTCTCTTGAAATTATTTTCCACCAATGGTACAAAACGGGTGGTATTGGTTCTAGTCAGTCAGTTCTGCATCAAGAAACACATCTCAGGGGAGAAAGAGCACCCTCTACTGGATACACTGCCCAAGACCCTCAATTGCATTAAAAGGGGATATAAGAATTGGATGGATGGATGGGTGGGTGACTTTAGTGTCTCCAAGTGCAGAGGTGTGGTTAGGACACCAGCCGGGATTCAGTCCACCTTGAGCTTGATCTCTGGTGACATTGCTGTGATGCCTGCAGTGGTACAGTGGAGCAGTGCATTGTTGACTTTCTGGGTTTCTTTCCATACTTTCTAAATTATTTTATTCTTTTTACAAAAAAAAAACACATCATGGCTATGTTTAAAAGACAGTTTTGACATTCATCACTAATTTGTAATCTGAATCCATTTCCAGCATCTTCTCATCCTATTCAGGAACTTGTGGACAAGCACTAAAGAGTTCCCAAAGCTCTTCCAATAATGCCCACTAAGCAGGATATCGTCAGACCCCGGCTAGATATTAAAAGAGCTTCACAGAATCTTTAAAAACAGAAACGTTTATTTTTAATGAAAATACTCAGACATAACATGAAGCTCCATTGAACGCAAAGACATAAAGGAATTGACTAAGCGATAAGGCAATCTGAAGAAAACAAAATCCCAAAACAGAATGCAAGCCATAGTCAGTAACAGCAAAGGTGTGAAAATCCAGAAAATCAAAACATAGAACATTTACCAAACACTTCTAAGCATATTGAAAATAAACTGCCAGGAACTGTGGGAGACCCTCTGGATGTCTGGGCCAGAGGGCATTCCTGGTGGAGACTGGCAGGTGACCCTGTCCCTTCAGTGAAGACCGCCACCTTAGCCTTCTCCTCTGTAGAAGCTCCAGACACAGATCCTAAGTAATTCTGCAAGCTGTACTTCTGAAGATATTTGTTTTGGCCATGATGATCAAGATTTTAATTCCAAGACTCCTGTTCAAAGCTATTGAGCGGATTGTTCATCCTGACAAGAAGACAAATTCTTGATCTGTTATGAGTTTTCATCTATCTTTCAATGTAAGGTTACTCCGTCTCCCAACCTTTTCATTCCCTATCAGTCCGATATTCCAACCCTAGTGACCTTCTCTCCCCAGTTTCTTTCTGATGTTACAGGCCCTCTTTCTCATTTAAGGTCTACCTCTCTCCTTAGTCCATTACAAAAGCCTCTTCTGAATTTTAAGGTGACGATGCAGCCCTGTTCCTTACCCACATTGTTAGTTTCTCTCTTCAATTCCAGCCAGTCAATGAACCGTGAAAGCTGAACCGCTACTGAAGACGTCACCCCAGGACAATTCTCTACTCCTCAACCTTTGCCTGTCCCTCTGTGCCACTACTTCTTGACCTTGCTGTGTTCTTTTACAACCACTGACCACAACATCCTTTCAGAGGACTTTATTGAGGGCCAGTCGGACTTCCTGCAGCCTCTGCTGTGGTGTCCCACAAGATTCTATCTTCTCTTTTCCACTGACATGCTGCCTTTTATGGGAGGCAATAACTGCAAAAAAGGAAATGAAAATTAAATCATAAAATGAAAATGCAATCTCTCTTTTGCAATTTCATTTTCAAAGTCTATGAGCAAGAATGTTGCACTTCAGTGTAAATAAATATAAATTATGACATAATAAAGGCTAACTTTTGTCATGTTAAATAATGTAATTTAATAGCACATTAATTACTTCAAAGCTACAATTATGCGTGGTCTTCAGATTTCGTGAGACAATTTCACAGTACGGAGGTGAAAACATCAAAATCACTTGACTTAAACACAGTCGAAGTGAGAGGTGTTCTGTCGATCGAGGTGGCTACAGCCGAAGTACAAAGAATTGTGGGAAATTGAGGTGCAAAGCAGTGGCGTAGCTAGAGTTCATGCCGCTCAGGGTGGGGTGGTGCTTCAATTTGCCGCCCTCCAACATATCTGAATATGTTAACCTATTTAAATGGAAAATTAAAACGATGTATAGAGAAAAATTAAGATACATTTGGCATAGATTTATTCATATATAGAGAAACAGCAATAATTTTCACATATAATTATTTATAAGCATCAACTAGACAAGAATATAAGCCATATTCTAATTATTAGTTTAATATAATTACGCTGCGAAAACCAGAACTAGTGTAGTGTACAAGTGATAGATGGGGAGGTTTTCTGTGCAGAGCAAGAATGCATTCGGATTGATAACGCAACAAAATTGTAAATTAGTTGTTTATCTTCCTAGAAATTATTAGCGGTGTAATGTTTGTTTATTTTTGGTATTGCCTTGTAAATTTCAACTGCTGTGTCTGATGCCGTCACAGAAGGACAGTCTGAAATTATTTTTAAAAGCAATTGTGAATAAAAACCAGAGAATTTTACTTTTTTCATTCATGAATGATATTTTTCCGAACCCTGCTGCTTACACACAATTTGTACTGAGAATTTTGTCCAATAATGCCACCCCCAAAATGTGCTGCCTTGGGATGTTGTGGTCAGCAAACAGAAATTGCATTTTCATTTTATGATTTTAATTTTCATTTCCTTTTTGCAGTTAGTGCCTCCCGTAGCCTTTAACCCCTCACTCAACCTCTTTTCTGCTGATGACCTCCAACTGTATGTGATAGTCGGTCTTGCATGCTTGTCAGTCATGGAATAATTCATTCTACAAATTTCCTTCGTCTCAACAGGAACAAAATTGAAATCCTTCTTTTTGAGTCAGTGGACAATTGAAGAAGTTTAGCTCCTCACTGTAATAATTGCACACGGCGGCAGCAGTTTTAAGTGGTATGAAGTCAGGGGATGGAGTATAATAGTAATAATGAGAGAAGGTTGAAACCTGGACAATGAGCTTCACATAAACAAAGGCCAGGATGTGGGACAAAATCAGAAAGAGTCAAAGACCAGAATATTTCATGTAGCCTAAGATAAAAACCATGATGTATATTAAAGTCGAAGAACAGAAAACAAATCATAGCCAGAGAGATCTTCAACAATGACGTTGCTAGAGTTTTAAGTTTTCAATTAGTCACAAAGTTGGACAGTGAAAGACTACATGAAGCTGACCAGTACGCTGTTGTGGTAATTACATCACGTGTTACCCACTCATGGACATCATGCCTTGCAACAGCCTGGGACTGCATTACAAATAGCAGGACTGATACTGAAAACCAAATGGTGCCTCTCGAACAATGCTCCCCCAAGTTTTTTTTTGTTTTTTTATTTAACTAATGAGAGGTTGTAAATAAAACATGAGCTCATACTTACCAATTATGACTGATTTCTTTAATTCCTCTTGGAATTTGAAGTGAACACCCTGATGAAGTATTGAACCGTGCGAAGCTCCTCTACACAACCAGGGGGCAGGGGATGTTGAGTTTTGGTCAAGCATGGCAGAATTACCAAAGGGTGAAGGACACAATAATTGGACTGTGGTGCTACCAAACTTCTGAATGGGACAGGGAATAAGTGGCACGATAACAGCTGTGTGGCAGTTCAAAAGTGCTGCCTGGTACTGTGAAAAATGATGCACATCTCAGAAGGAACATAGCTCTAGAAGATGTATTTCAAAATTAATGTCTTCAGAAACGACTTAGATCAAAACACACACCAGAACATTAAATTACTTGACCACTAAAACCCCCAAAACACTACCTCCATTATTTAGAGGACAAGAAAAATACTGTAAAAATAAATAGACAAAATTACCAAAAATAATGTCCAGATTATCGTGACGCTCACTGAGCCTCAGTATTACATAATAATTAGATCATCTGCTGTCACCAGTCTTGGAACTCCCACTATCATTTCCACACATTTTTAAATTACGAGGGTTGTTTGATAAGTTTGGTGACTTTCTATGAGATGGCACCACAATTCATTTAGTGACGTCACGGTTAGCAGGTCAGGCCATATTTCAGCCAGAAGTGTGTTTACAGATGTTTGAAGCAATTTTTTTTCTAAAAAAAAAACTTACTTTTTTACCATACTTTTCAAATGATTCTTGCATAACTCGTTTTTAGGATAGTTCATTGTTTGTCTCGTTATGATCATGACCTCTGTGCCTCGTCGTTTTTAGCATGCGATTTCACTGCGAGATTTTGTAACCATGGGCCATGATGTTATCATCATGCGCTGGGTATTTAGGAGGTGGTGCCATGGCAGATTGTGTACCCTTACTTTGGGGTAAACCCACAACAACATTCTGTTCATGTGCTCTTCTGGTTAGGTTGCTGCTCATATTCTTGACTACTCTCTTTGCTCTTTGGATTAGTTCGCTCCCTACTTTAGAATTGATGGCTTTTTGACTTTCATTTAAGCTCAGATTAAGACTTTTGCCTCATCCCTTACAAGAGAGCCTCTTTTATCTCCTTATCCTATCCCCAAAAGAAATTATCAGTTCAGGCCACTTTATTGTCGCAGAATCGACAGTAAGTTTTTTAATTAAAAAGATTAGGTGAAAAAATCGAGCCAAAGTCATAACTGAAAAGGTCAGACCAACCTGTTGTCAGGTTCTAACCCTACCCCTAACCAAAAAGTTCCTAATATCAAAAAATAAATTCTGTTACCAGGGAAAAAATCTCACTAATGGTTTGCCCACCAAAACAATTTTCATCTTAGATGATCTGGAAATGCATACGGTGAACTTTACGTGATCATTTTGGTGATGTCACATGTTATGCTCTCTCCAGGTAATTCTGAGTGGAATTGTAGTAGCAACTGCTGAAGCAATCATTCTTAAAATGGTGGTGCCCATAACAAAACAAAATGGCATTTTCCAAAACTAATCCTACAGGGACATTTATTTCAAAATGAATATCCTTGGATTAAAAAGACAATTAACTTCACGTATATAAGTCCACAAACACCACAGGAGACACACAAAGAAACTAAAGAGAAAACGGTAATCATAACAACCAGCAGTCTGTCAGAACTTGTCAGAAGAGACAGAGTGACTCACAAGTGTTCACGCATATCGCTTAATACATAAAATGTGTTGGCCTCTTTGACCCCAGATAATGGAGATGAGTTGGAGTATAGGAGGGTTGGGAGGACTCTGTCTAGTGGTTTGTGGAGAACCACCTGCAGCTCCACATCAACATGACTTCTGGTGTTTCAAGAAACTCTATGACGATTCACCATCCAGGAGGAGGGCCTTGATATAGTGCAGAGCTACAAGTACCTGGTGGGTCCATATGAACACCAAACTGAACTGGTCTGAAGCCACAGTGACACTGTATAAGAAGGGATAGAGCAGAATGTGAGGAGACTCAGGTTCTTTAATGTGTGCAGCAAGCAGCCGGAAATGTCCACAGCAGCCAATATGTTGTTCTACGCTGTGGTCTCCTGGGGAAGAAAAGACACACGATGCTTGACCAGACTTACCACGAAAGCCTGCTCCATTACAGCGTTAACTCTGGACGGCAATGGAAACTGTTGTGGAAAAGAAGATGGTGGCCAAATTGGATTGCAGGGAGTTCTCATTCTGCCGTGGCGCAGTAAGAAATATTTCTCCAACACAACCTCCCATCGTCCCTTCCTTCACTCCAACCAGAAGCCAAATGAAGATAGTGCAGACTATAATAAGTTATTTTTTAGTAAAATACTTATTACATAATGTTTTAATCTGTTGTCTTATATTGTACTCTAGCTATTTCATGTTTTTCCTGTGGTATACATTTAAATTTCCCCTTTTGGATTAATAAATTAAATCTAATCAAATTAGACCTGTAAATGAGGCACATGTCACAGTGGCTGTTGTTGATTATGAACGGATTAATTTCTGTGAAACTCGGAACTGGACATATCTAGTATCTCCATGAGGAGGCCAGCAAACTGTGTCGTTTTTGTCTTTTTATGCTTTACTTTTACTCCCACTGGAAAATGTGGCAGATAATTTTGAAAAAGTACGTGGAAGCTCTCTATGTTACCAACACCGAGAACATTCCGGTCATATTCAGGGATGAGGAGCGGACTCTCGAATGGACATCAGGAATGCTGTGTTTTTGTCAGCTGTTTCATTTCTTCCATACAAGAGGACCTCTGCTGTAAAACCCACATAGACAACAGCAAATTGTTGAAGTGTTAATAATAGGATCATCCCGGTATACTATTAACTTCATTTTGCTTTTAAATAATACTACAATGGCAATAACAGAAAACCTACATAAATCCAATATTGTGTTGAGTGGTGCCTCTGAAGCTAAGGGTCTGCGCTGGTATCTGGAAGGTTGCCGGTTCAAATCCCATTACTGCCAGAAGAGATTCTTGAGCAAGGCCCTTAACCTGAAAATTGCTCCTGGGGCGCCGTACAATCGCTGACCCTGCGCTCTGAGCTCCAAAGGTCATGTGAAAAGACCATCTCCCCCCAGGGATTAATAAAGTATATGAAAATAAAAAGTGTGTTCCGGATGCATTTGTTCCGGCAGGAGCCACGATGCTGATGAGATCTCCAAACTGGCTACCAAGTGCTGGCCTCTGGCTGTCCCAGCTGTAACTCCTGCTCATTTCCAATTTATTGCAATATGAAAATAAGCGCTTTGATTTCATAACTGTTTTTGATGTTCAAAATAAGCAAAAAAATAATGTCATTTTCAATCACTTGACTGTTTTGCCAGCACAGTTGTTCATGACTGATTGTTCACTCATTCATCTGCAGTGTACATAAAAGTGACAGAAAACCAGTAGCAGCCTAAGGGGATTTATGAGGGGGGTGAGCACTGGTAGTGCTTGAGTTGGCAAAAATGGTAATAAAGCATAGAAGTCACTAGAGGGGCACAACCTCAAAAGCAGAAAGGGGCACAAAAGGGAACGGCAAAGCTGGAGAGCCCCCTAGTTCATGCCTTCCAGGGAGCCCCACGTCCTCTGTCTGTCTTTGTGAAGGTGCGCCAATGTCGCTAAGGGGTGCCCAGACATGGCATTTCATACAAAGATTCATGAAGTGAACTTTCATAACCTTTTTTTCCCTCTCCGTGAACAGCATTTCTTATTTACAGCTGACATAAATCTTTAGTTTTGATGAGAATGGCTCACTTTACTTTTGGCTCCTGTAGTAGTCTGATTCAGGTCTTTGACATGTGGAGCTGGTTAAGCGACTGCTGAGTTCTCAGGTTTCTTGCATCTTACTACTTTCTTCTCAATCTATGATTAATTCTGTTAATTTAAACTTTATGACACAAGTTTCCTTTGACTCGCTGCTCAAAACAGAGCCAAAACGCTGACACTTCTAATGGCCATCTTTTGAAAATGTAGCTTTTGTTGAGAGAAATTTAGCGTGACTGCTTTTTTTAGTCATTAGGTTAGAAGAAAATGTTTTTAATTTCTGTTGAGGTAGTCAGATGTATTTATGAAGTTTTTATTGGTTTTTTTTTTTGAAGCTGCTGCAGTGGCACAGTGGTAAGCAGAGCTGCCTCACGGTCTGGCTGGAGTTCACACGTTCTTCTCTCTGTAGGTTTCCTCTGAACACTCCTTTATTTCGTGCCACATTCCAAAGACCAAAGACATCCATGTTAGCTTAAATGGTCCTCTGATAGACTGGCACCAAGTCCAGTCCAGGGGGCCTTTCTGCCTTGTCGCAGATGTTTTCAGGACACTAAACTGGATTAAGTCAGTCAGTCAGTCATTATCCAACCTGCTATATCCTAACACAGGGTCACGGGGGTCTGCTGGAGCCATTCCCAGACAACACAGGGTGCAAGGCCGGAACAAATCCCCAGACAAGGTGCCAGCCCACTGCAGGACACACACACGGGACAATTTAGGATCACCAATGCACCTAACCTGCATGTCTTTGGACTGTGGGAGGAAACCCACACAGACACGGGGAGAACATGCAAACTCCACACAGGGAGGACCTGGGAAGCGAACCCAGGTCTCCTTACTATGAGGTACCAGTACTACTACTGCATCACCGTGCCACCCACTGGATTAAGTGGTTTTTGATAATGGATGGATACATTAAAATATGGACCACTTCTAGTCATGTTTTATTCCTCTTATAAGTCTAAAAGATCTGCTTTAAGTCACCTGACAGGTTCAGTGTGTCTGTCTTGTGATGAACAGCCATACCATTTAGGGTGGGTTTGTGTGCTTATCGGTATCTATGGCTGGTATCCAATATGGATTTAAATAAGTAGCTAAATCTATCTATCTATCTATCTATCTATCTATCTATCTATCTATCTATCTATCTATCTATCTATCTATCTATCTAAATCTACTGTACTGTATATATGGAAGGCAGCTAAAGGGCTCAAATTAAAGTAATTCCATGCCAGACAAGGTGGTGGCGGAGTGTGCTAATCCTATCTCTCTTTCCACTGCAGACCAGTTATGAGAAATACCGCCTGGCTACAATGACCTCACTTCCTCTGCCTTGCTTTAAAGCCACCATCTTTACCTCAGCCAGTCAGTTCTGTTTTGGACTCCAATCTGTGCACAACTGTACAATTAATTTATCAACTTTTGCAACCTGGGTTGAAGTATAAGGGAGGCTGTCCCAAACCTTTTTGTGGCTCTTTTGTCTTTCTTTGACTATATATATATATATATATATATATATATATATATATATATATATATATATATAATGTATATAATGTAACAGCGCTCAACCCGACACAGACAAACGCAGGAGGCACACAGATAAAATAAATAAGTGTTTTATTTTTCTTTTCGGGCAGCACGGTGGCACAGTGGGTAGCACTGATGCCTTGCAGTTAGGAGACCCGGGTTCGCTTCCCGAGTCCTCCCTGTGTGGAGTTTGCATGTTCTCCCCGTGTCTGCGTGGGTTTCCTCCGGGTGCTCCGGTTTCCTCCCACAGTCCAAAGACATGCAGGTTAGGTGCATTGGTGATCTTAAATTGTCCCGTGTGTGTCCTGCGGTGGGCTAGCACCCTGCCCGGGGTTTGTTTCCTGCCTTGCGCCCTGTGTTGGCTGGGATTGGCTCCAGAAGACCCCTGTGACCCTGTAGTTAGAGATATAGCGGGTTGGATAATGGATGGATGGGTTTTTCTTTTCTTCACCTGTGGCCAATGCCTTCTCTGTTCCCAAAGGCACAACATAGTCCCAAATAAGGACAGGCCCACATAATTCTTCTTCTCTTTTCTCCACCACTCTTCTCTGGCAAGCCTCATCCACTACCACCCGGCTCTGGCTCCCGGAGTGGTGGCTGTTGGCTTCTTTTATAGCCCACCCAGAAATGTTCCAGGTATTTGATGACCTATTTCCTGTTGCACTTTTGGGTGTGGCAGAAGAGCCACCCACATGGGCTCAGTAACCACTACAGTGCCCCCTGGCGGAACCACTGGATCCCAACAGGGTTGTAGAGAACTCCATCTCCCATGGAGCCCTGTGGGAATCTGAGGCACCACTGCTACCCAGGGGGGCTGCCATCTAGCATCCCGGGGGAGGTACTGTTCAGTCTCTGCATGTTCCCCCGGGCCATATAAAGAAGACGTGTCCCGGCTATCTGCCACTATATATATGTGTGTATATACAGCTAAGGTCTGTCTGTCATGCAATTACTTATGAACTATTGGGGCTACAACCTTGATCTTGGTCGTATTTGAAAGCTTCTGACCTGATACATTCTGGAAATTCAAAAAATGTTAGATAGTGGCAACCTGGTTACCATAACCTATGGTTATGTGCTTTCTGAAAAGTTACTGATAATCTAAGTGATGACCACTATTGTGACAGAAAGGAAAAGAAGAGAAGCAACATCTGCTGAGCATAAAGCAAATTGCAGAAGGCAATTAAGTGTTGAAGAATGAGAAATAATAAGAAGACAAGACACTGAAGCACAGTAACAAGCAGAAGTAACCCTGAGTATAAAATTTTAGATAGCAGCAACCTGGTGGCCATAAAGGATGGCAAAGTGTGTAAGGCGCAGTGATTGAGAAACCAAGTGATATCCGCCATAATGGTAGCAAGGAAAAGAAGAGCAGCAACATCTGCTGAGCATCAAGCACATCACTGAACACAATTAAACTTTTTATCGGCAATGTGACCAATGTCAAGCTGTATTGTTTAATATTGAAAACAACAGGATTATGTTGCCAAAAAAACTTGTTTGCTGTACATGATAATGTACACAATAGATTAGGACTTCTAGAAGAACAGAAAGAAGTAACATATTTACAAAATATAGGAAGTATCAACAGACCTTTATCTTTAACTTATTTTTTATTTTATTTCAGAACTGGGGGCTCATGTGTTTCACCAGGACTTGAACAAAAAAATAATTAAATGAACTTTGCATAATTCTTACATGTTTCTAAAACAATAGATTTTATCATCTTTAATTGTAGTAGTTTTGTATCCTTTTCATTGCATCCATAATCATTCATTTATAAAGCAATGTTTACACAATATTTGCTTGCCTAAAGTAAAGTCATCTCTGATGGAGGATCACAGGAATCGTCGAGCAGAGGGGTCCTTTCATCGGATTGGCTGGCCCAGCGCTGTCTCAGCTGTGGAATGGCCAAATGGGGGAGGCAGCTTGATGACTGAGGTCTCCAGGACTCGAAACAAATCCAAGTTATATTTTGTGATATCATCTAGTGTTGAATTTTGATCTTTACTTGTAATATTTCTGTTGCACTATTACAGTATATTGTATTGAGGATTACGTGTGTTCTGTTCTGTGTGTTGTGTTGACCCCCTTCTTTTTGACACCCACTGCATGCCCAGCCTACCTGGAAAGGAGTCTCTCTTTGAACTACCTTTCCCAAGGTTTCTTCCATTTTTTTCCCTACAAGGATTTTTTTGGGAGTTTTTCCTTGTCTTCTTAGAGCGTCAAGGCTGGGGGGCTGTCAAGGCGCAGGGTCTGTTAAAGCCCATTGCAGTACTCCTTGTGTGATTTTGGGCTATACAAAAATAAATTGTAGTGTATTGTGTATTTGTGTCATCTGGTGAAGGCACCACACTGCTTGAGTTGGATCAGAACCTCACACTTTGTACGTTTAGATGTGCATTTTTGCCCAAGGTGGAGCAAAGAACAGAACAGAGGCATGGCTGTATAGGTCAGTCTCACTGGGGTCCATTTCCACAAAGCACTTTGGGTGTAGACAAATGTTGATAACTTGAACTGCATTTATTTCTAAAAGACGACACACAGGAGCAGATGCAGGTACAGGGGGTTAGTGCTGCTGTCTCATGGGGTCAGCGTTCAGGGTTTGAATTTCACGCAGGGTTGTTGTCCTTGCAGAGTTTTCATTTTCTCCTTGTGCCTGCATGGGGTTTCTTCTCAAATCCCCAAGGATGTGCGTGTTTGATTAATTAATTAATTAAAGTTTTTTGTGGAGATAGAACTTAACAAAGATTCTAAATGAACGGGACCCAGTGGCCAACGTGGGACAACAGCAAATGATATGAAAATCCTCCATAGAAAATCCACGTCTGTTATCTATTGGCATTCTTAGAATGTGCACAATATGTGTATTTTTCCCAAAATATTTGTAGTACTTACTTCCAGAAAACCTATTGTCCGATATAAGCAGGAGCAGCACAATCCCACAATGCACTGCTTTTGAATTTCCCCCTCATTCTTTGGATAAAAATCCTGCCTTCAGTTCTTAGCAAATAGATAAACAATATGTGGTAAATAACACACAAAAAATCACTTTGAGCGGAGTATTCCTTTAAAGATTTAAACTCGCCCAACTTGGGTGTGCACTGTACATGAGTGTACAAAAACCTCAAGTAAACTTTTTTCACGTTGTCATTATGGGTTGTTGTGTGTAGAATTCTGAGGAAAAAAATGAATTTAATCCATTTTGGAATAAGGCTGTAACATAACAAAATGAGGAAAAAGTGATGCGCTGTGAATACTCTCTGGATGCACTATATATATATATATATATATATATATATATATATATATAAAAAGCGGGAGGAAGCTGTTGCAGGAGACTGAGAGAGAGCCTGTCGCTGTGTGTGTTGACTGTGCCCCTTACTGCTTGTCTTATAGAATAAATGGCAGAATCTGGATATTGGTGTATCTGTCTTCTTTCAAAGCATCAGCAACCATTGTAAAGCCGCTACATTTACATTTTGCTGCTCTGTCATTTTGTTGGTCCTGTTGCTAGGATGCATCCCGCGGTTGCTGTGGGCGTATTCACCGGGGTCAAAGGTTTAAGTGTCAGCTCTGATAAGCCCTTGAATGCTCTTCCCCAAGCCTTTCTTTTTAATTACTTCACAGTTAGCAAATCCTTGCTCTTGTTTTATGACTCATCATTTTGCTTTTGATCTCCTTGATTTTTTTGGCTTTTGTTTTATATTCTCTGACTTTGATTCCTGAGTTTAGCTTTGGTTCTGCCTAAAAACTCGTTTTGACCTCCCGTTAACAAAATCTTGTCTCTTGTTCATCTCCTGGTCCTCCCTCATTTAAAATACTATCTGCAGTCTTTCAAAAAAAATATTTACTGAAGGCACACAACTTAAAGGAAGTCCACATTCAGAAGGATTGGATGTGGAGCTCCTGGAGTCTTTCACAGGTATTGTGAGATTTTTGAAACCACCCCCCCACCATTGGTGCTGTATGCTGAAGCTGGCAGAAGTTGGTTGTCCGCTGCCACTACAACTGCAAGTTTGCAAGCTCACGATGTAACGTGTCTGTCGCTCGACAGTTAAACCAGTACAACTCACATGGCTGTGTGCTCACTTTCTGTAATCTCTCCTCCAGAATTACCCTGCTTACTGAAGAAGACTATCTGTTCTTTTTAATCTGAAGATGACAGTTGATGCAGGACTACTGATAACATCACTGCTACTGGCTGTGCTTGTGTGTACTGAAGTTCCTGCTCCCATTTGTAAATTTTCTTGTCTTAACAACAACAAACCTGATTTTTTTCAGAAACCTCGACTCACCGCCTTCTCTATTGTGCAAGTCTGTGACCCACACATCGCAGTACGTATTACAAAAAATGGCTGCTCCCCGTGATGCTGGTCAGGAGTACAAGATGATGTAGCTTTAGGCTTTCTGAGTTTGTATATGTGTGTGATGCAATCTCTCGATTAAGACATGTACAGGATATCTTAATAGATTGCATTTTTCACAGCAATCTTCTTGTATATTCCAGAGTAACACCTTGCCTGAAGAGTTGCCTCAAAAGCTTGCATATTGTAATCTTTTTAGTTAGCCAATAAAAGGTGTCATTTTGCTTGACTTCTCTCTACATTCATAATGGCTAACACGGTACAACACCCTAGTACTCCACAGTGACAGAGTAAGACTTCAGTGCTAAGTCAACACTGGAACACTAACAGGACCCTCCAGATATTACACAACATCTCTCTCTCTCTCATTGGTGGAGGTGCCACATACCCAGAACCCCAATGCGTCCGTCTTCTACCTCTTATGTTTTCCAAGATTCTCAGCTTCAAAAAGGAAATTTCATTGAAGATTTTGCTGTGCTCTGCCACTCTTCTGTCATTCTCAATGGTCTACCCACCCTGGAGGAGATGGAGCAGATTTCTTTTATGGATGACGATATTACACTAATCACTCTTAGCAGTGCACTTAAATTAAACATCTGCAAAGAAATGGACAACCATGGTTTGGTCCACAGTTCTTTTACTCTGCAAAATCCTTTCACATTGTGTAATGTACTTTACTCTGATTAATTACCAAAGAAATAGGACAAGGTAAGATGAGCTGCCTCATTGCTGCAGCTCCAACAAAAGTATGCAGTCCAAAAATAATGAAGTCTTTAGCTCTGATTTTAACGCTGAGATAAGTGGGGCTTCCCTAATATTGCTGGATATGTCACTCAGGAGTTTTCGAGATCTATAGCTAAAGGCCCTGCCTCCCTTACTAGGTGAAATGATCTTTATAAGAATAAAAAGGTGATAAAAAACTGTCATTTTATTTCACTGCATGGATGTATTAACATGTAATTGAGATGTTATTTTACATTTAGGTGTGTGCTGAAAGATGAAATGACTAGTTTTTTTACTGTGAATTTCAAAATTGACAGACATTTCCTCTTGATTCCAATATGCTTGCTAATTTAAAGAATGAATTTGGTCAGAGTCGGAGTTATTTCTTCACAAGCATGCTGTATATGCATTTGCCAAATGAAACTGTATTCAAAAATGAAGCGCTTTCTATAAATGTAAAAAAAAAAAATATATACTGGTGCTTTACATTAAGGGACATGGAGGAAAAACTTGAAAACTTGTCAATTTTTCAAGCCAAGACAGTTGTTGAGTATCGACACCCATTGTAAAATGCTTTGGACATGTCATTTTGGAATTAAAAAAGTCAGCCATTTTAAAAGAAGACCAGCCGTAACATTAGAGCTCAACTTGTACTCTTCCTGCTTGGCAACCTTTCACCCTCGGCAGGTGCTTTTCTCTCGAAAGACTAAATCACAAAACGTAGGTTTTGTTTTGGTGGACTTCTGTATTTATGATAGAACTCACAAATGTGAACAGAAAACGCATCCTTGCCATGAGAAAGCTCATACCAGAAATATGTGATAAAATGGTTATTTATGAATTCCTTTTGTTGTCAGAGACATGTGTTGAAAACACAGAAGATCATTGTTTGACAGCTGTGTTGGTTGTATTCGGTAAGTTTTTAAGCTTTTTCTACATGCCACATACTCTCCATTGTCTCCAGTGCAGACAACATTTTTTTTTTAAATTTATAAGAAGCATTTAACTTTAGAACACAGTTTCTCGTGGCAAATGCATATACAGGTAGTCGTTGACTTTCGACCACGTTTGTTTCCGACGGCCCGGTCGTAAGTCGATCTGAACGTAAGATGGACTGGTATATGTATAGTACTCTGTAATAAGTCCCTTAAATCATATTGTTTGTTTTATACCCTTTTTATCATCATTCTTAGCAAATTGTGTAGATCTTTTTCTTGAAATTATTATTTTATTTTATTATTCTTTTCATTATTACTGTTGCTCACATGGGTGCCGAACCTCTAACAGCTCATTCTGCTAACTGTGAGAAGAACAATTGTACCGGCAGTGTTGGAGCACTCAGATGTTTTCTGTTTGAACATTTCAGCCTGTTAATAATTATCTGTTAATGTTTAAGGAGTTTAGTGTGGTTTCATTACCCCTTTGTGGCAGTTCACACAAAGTGGCACATCGTGAGTCACAACACAGAAGCATCGAGGATGTAATGGATTCAAAACCAGAGCACAGCAGTACAGCATGTACGGTGAGCACAGGTTACAATGAGATAACTTAAAGTCACATGCGATCGCATTCACTTTCTCTCCTCCCTCATACTGCTTGATCACCTTCATTTCTGCTTTGAAATCAATTGCCTTTTTTCCTGTAATTGTAAGACAAACGTAACTGAACATAGTAGAAACAAGTGCAGGTAATAAACTGAGATTGAGATGAGTGAGCCACGGCATACAGAGCTGGAGTGGCAAAAACTGTCAGTTGCCTGTGAGACGTGGTTGTAAATTGAATGATCATAAGATGCGTAGGTCGTAAGTCGATGACTGTCTGTAAACCATGATTGCAGTGTTGTGCATGAACTAGTTCAAAAGAGTGCTTCTTTGAACAAGCTAATTTTTCTAAGAAAGGTGAACTTAACGTAACGTATTTGCAAGTGAAGAACTTGAATGTGAGCTAGTTCAGTTTTATGTGACATTCTGGATCTGGTTTAGGTTCAGATTAAATGTTTTACCTTACCCTGTAATGTAGGGGTGGCGCCGAATACGGTATTTGGATAAGCACAAATAGTGGATTTTTACTAATATTTATTTCGTACGATTTTTTTGCCATTTATTTGTATTTGGAAAAAATAACGTAAAATCGAATAGGCACTGCCTGTGTCTGCCGGCTTGTGCTTAAGCTGCACCCCTGCTGACACGGTGAAGCTCCGCTTTCACTTTTAGGAAAACGTTGTACTTTGTGAGACACTTTATATTTTTCCCTGTTTGACATGCAATATGTGATGCGAATTTTGACTGGCAGCATAACAGGTTAGTTCACCTGCACACTGGTCCCACAGTCACCATTTGTGTCACACAGTTGGAAATAGAGTGGTAATTTAAATGTATGCTTGCGTCTATTTAATTTCTTTTTTGACTGGGAGGATATTAGCATACTGTATATGGTTATACAGTGGAACCTCGGTTCACGACCATAATTCGTTCCAAAACTCTGGTCGTAAACTGAGTTGGTCGTGAACCGAAGCAATTTCTCCCATAGGATTGTATGTAAATACAATTAATCCGTTCCAGACCGTACGAACTGTATGTAAATATATATATATTTTTTAGTTTTTAAGCACAAATATAGTTAATTATACCATAGAATGCACAGCGTAATAGTAAACTAAATGTAAAAACATTGAATAACACTGAGAAAACCTTTAACAACAGAGAAAACTAACACTGCAATAGTGTGCGCTATAGTGCTAGGAACCGCTCATTAAAAACACTTTTTTTTAATGAGTTTTAAGCACAGTGGAAAAAATGAACATTTGAAAAATCCGTAATTTAATAAACAACCAAGAAAAGTAACATTGCAACAATGCAGGCTACGAACCAATCGCTGTAAACAGAACTGAAAACAAAAACAAGCCTTCTCTACCTTATGCGTCCCTCGCTCGCTGTCTCTCTCGCGCCTGTGTGTGTGTGTGTGTGTGTGTGTGTGCGCGCGCGCCTCTCTCGCGCGTGCTCCTGTGTGTGTGCGGCTCTGTCTGTCTCGCGCTGCCTGTGTGTGTGTGTGTGTGTGTCGCGCTCTCTCGCTCTCTCTCTTGCTCGCTGCACAGGAAATGCACAGGAAGAGACTGAACATGTACAAACCGAAAGGGAACCTGGCTTGTTCGTATACTGAGTGTGGGGTCGTGAACCGAGGCAAAAGTTTGTCGAACTTTTTGGTCGTAAACCGAGTTGTACGTGTACCGAGACGTTTGTGAACCGAGGTTCCGCTGTACGTGTTTGTTGCAGGGTATAACTCAATAAAGTGTATTTAAATAAAAAAGTCTTCATGATTATTTTATTCAAGAACACTGTAACAGATTAATATAAGGCATGCAAAATTGAAAAAAGTAAACTCATGGGTCATTTATTCTCACTCCTTAAAAAACACAAAATAAACTGAACACAAACTAGTTCAAAATTGAAATGGTCAACTATGAACGTGAATTTATTCATTTTAATCTGTGTGAACTGAACTTTCAGCTAGTTCTTGTGAGGTGTGAACTTGCACAACACTGCAGGTTTGTGAACTAATAACCTTGACTTCAAAAATACTAAATCTATCCTTTAAGAACGACCATCACAATACTGAACAGGAATTACGCAAAACTTATAACATTGTAAGTAGTTCACCTCAGAAACACCCACAATCATTGTGTCCATCTCAGATAAACAGGTGCAGACAAGTATGGAAATAAAATTATAAAATATGCCATAAAAGAGCCATAATAAAATAGACTGAAGTAAGCATCAATGAGTGATGGGGAAAATTCATTTTGCATTTGTGAAAGTGCTCTGGCAGTTAAGTGTGAGGTCAGAGAAATTTTACGTACAGTGCATTCAGGACATATTCAGACTTTTCACTTTCTGCACAGTTTATGGTGTTGTAGATTTCATTTTAAAAGCATAAATTTGCCATTTTTCCCTTCAATCTACATTCAATAACCCATAATGACAAAGCAAAAACATATTTTCAGAAAGATTTGTAAATTTATTAAAAATCCAAAACTGAAATGTCTTATTTATATACGTATTCAGGCCCTTTGCACTCCAAATTGTGGTCACATGCCTCTCATTTGCTTTAATTTTCCTTGAGACGTGTCTCGAATTTGATTGGAGTTCCACTGTGGCAAAATGAAAGTCACACACCTTTGTAAAGGTGCATGTCAAGACAGAAACCAAACCATGAAGTCCAACTCTCCGTGGACCTCTGCAATAAAAACTCTGGTGTGGCTTAGATCAGGGCAAGAGTATAAAAGCATTCATAAAGATTTACGCGTTCTGAGGAGTACATTGGTCTCAATAATTGTGAAATGGAAGACATCTGGAAACATCAAGACCCTCACAGGGGCTGGTCATTCAGCCAAATCAAATAACCAGGCAAGAAGGGCCTTAGTCAGGGAGGTGACCAAGAATCCAATGGTCACTCTAATAGAGCTACACAAGTCCTTTGACAAGATGGGAGAACCTGTCAGTAGGACAACCATCTCAGCAGCACTCCAACAAGCAGGTGTTTATGGTGGAGTTGCTAGACAGAAGGCACTCTTGAGTCATAGGCATACGGCAGCAATCTTGGAGTTTGCCAAACAACATTTAAAGGACTCTGGTGTGATGAGACAAAAACAGAACTCTTTGGGCAGAACTCCCAGCTCTATGTCTGGTGAAGGCCAAGCAGTGCTAATGACCGGTTTAATACCAACAGCATGCTATGGGGGATGCTTCTCAGTGGCAGGCACAGGGAGACTGGTCAGAATTTGGAGTAGGATGAATATACCCAAATATTGAGAGGTCCTTGACGAAAGCCTGCTCCAGTGTGCACCTCACACTGAGGGAATGGCTCACCTTTCAGTATGACAATGACCTGAAGCATAGAGTCATGACAATGCAGGAGTACATTTTCAGTAAGTCTCTGACTATCCTTGAGAGGCCATGCCAAAGCCCAGTCTTAAACTCAATAGAACATCTGAGTGGAGACCCGAAGATGGTGGTTTACAGACACGTCCCATCCAAAGAAACAGAACCTGAGATGATCTGCAAAGAAGAATGGGATAAACTTCCCAAATCCCAGCGTGCAAAGTTTCTAGAGACTTATCCAAAAAGACTTAAATCTGCAATTGCTTCCAGAGGGACTTCTACAAAGTACTGAATTAGGGGTCTGAATACCTCTATAAATTAGAGATTTGTTTTTGATTTTTTTTAAATTTCCAAACCTTTCTGAAAACACGTCACTCTGTCATTGTGGGTTATTGAGGCAAGATTGACGGGCAAAGATGGCAAATTTATCAATTTAAACTGAAATCTACAACACAAGAAAGTGTGCAGAGAGTGAAGGGGTCAGAAGACTTTCATTTGGAGTAAAGCTCACAGAGTTTGTAGAGGAGCTGTCTAAATGGGCAGAAACACAGACACCTACAGCTATAAGCCATAAAGCAGCATTACAACTGGCACTGGACAGTTGGGGGCTTCGGCTAAGATGGAGGCCTCTGGAGAGTCACTGACTGACACTCTGTCTCAGCTGCTTAGAGATAACTTCATAAATCTCGCCCTCTATCTGTATATTCAGCTTTTTAAAATCTCCACAATGGCAATTTTAAGGAACACACATGATTAAGAATTCATCTGGAACAAATTCCAGCATAGTGGGTGGTCAGGAGTGTGGATGACACTGCCAGTTATCTGACCACGTCTTTAATAGATTGATCCTTAGTTTTGTTTTCCCCTTTTTCAACTTTGTATTTCTGCAGGTGTTTCAGTGAATTAAATAAACATGGACATATTTTGAGATAATACAATGCTCAACAGTGGAATGTATTATTTGTGTCAGCTCACCTTCTCCACAGGATTTAAAACATTTAAATATGGCATCATTTTGGTTTCCAGCCAGAATATTGCATTTTTTTAAAGATACTGGAACTAATGTAAAACAACTATGCAATTAGTCACTGTGAGAAGTGTAATTTACGACAAGTTAGAAAATGTACACAATGGCATAACACTCAGATGTGTCTGACGGCTGTGCAGGCATGGGGGCCTCAACGGACAGAGTTCAGTAGGTCACTTCTAGAACCTTCTCAATTCATTTCAGGGCTGTGGCGGGGGTCAAACACTACCTCACCAGGACTGGGCAAAAGACTGAAAGGAGGCCTGGACAGAACTCTAGTCCATCACTCGGACCACTCTAACTCACACAAGCGCGCGCGCGCACGCACACACACACACACACACACACACACACACACACTCCACAGTTTGCCACTGCCAATTAACATAACCTAAATAATAATAAAAATAAAAAATTGTAATTAATTCCTTTAATTCTTGAGCATTTCTAGCCATTGTAATTTTTGTAAAATAGGACTTTCAAGGCTATTTAGTTATAACAAATGTTGAAAGGCAAACTTTATTACAGCGAGTGATATCAGGATATCAGGTGAATGTGGTAAGTTATAGGGTGACCAGATTTGCTGTCCCAAACCGGGACACGTGTGTAGCATGTAAGCCCACAACATAAAGCCCATCCTCAGGGGATAATTTCTGTCTCACAGAGCTTGGTCTCCAGTTCCATAAGACATGGTTTCCATATTCAGTTGCATGAGCTTCTTGTTCACAAGTTTTTTACATTTTTTCATTTCAGAGTGCACTGCAGCGGCTATAAATTGGTTTGATGGCTGCATGACTTGCATAGATGTATTAACTACTAGCAACACCACTGTCTCCGTAAAACGACAGCAGATGAGGAATAGTTCATTAATTCAGTTCATCCACTCCCAAGCAATTCACCTCATTTGCTGTCCAGCACGGTCAAATTCCTGCATAAAATAATTTACTGATAAGGGTGTGTGTTAGGCCATAAAAATCAGTTACGTACAAACTATTTAAAATGAACTTAAGCAGTGTAATTCATTCTTGTTTATTATGGAATTTGGAGAAAGACTGGTGAATACTAACAAACTTAACAATACTCAGAATCAAAAAACAAGCCGGGCTCAGAAGACAGAAGTATTGTGAAAATCCAAAACATTAAACAAAGCTTGTATTAAAAAAACACTGATAGGTTTCAGCCAGCATCTTTTCCCTCAGCTCATGGATATTTTTGTTTGTTTATTTGTTGCTTTTCAAATATTTTATTTCATACTATGTTATCAAGGCTGTTTTTGTATTTATGTAATATTACGATTTGTATTGATACAGTGTTATTTAATTTTATTGTTATGTTTTATATTAAGTTTATACTTCAACTGATTTTTGCAATCTGCCCTGCCTCCTGTATGTGTAGCCTAAGGAGGTGGGCCCCCTTCATTAAATACCTGGGGTACTAGCCCAACAATATTTTAAGGATGAAGCTGATGAGGGATCAATACGTTCATGTTATGAGACACGAATGGTTCAAAGATTGTTGTAAGTTCGGAAAACACCAGAAGTCGATAAACACAGACATAACTGTAGTTAGGACAAGCAGAGAGTCAGAGCCGGGAGATCATAAATGAAACATAAGACGGCAAAACAAGAAACAAAAGTAAGAGCCAAATGGATAATCACAACGAACACAAAAACTGACACTAGGGCCTGCTGGGTAATAAAGATAACTACACCAGAGTTTTCAATACATTGTTTATCCACCCAGGGATAATCTAAACTGATATAGCCGCTTTATTTATATTGTTGTTTCCACAACGTCTTCAAAGTGATGGTGGCAGTCATGTGATGCTTTCAAACGCTTTGCATAAACAAAAAAAGAGAGGAATGAAACAGAGCAAGGGGTGTGGTAGTGTGGATGGAGCGGTTCTCGGATGCGATTTGGTGCGGGCGTTTCCTTGCTTAAGTGCACAAGTGAGGAATCGTCCGTATCTGTAATTGATGCTGGGAGCTGCTAATCGCCACACCTGTGCAACGTCCCCATTCTAAATAGGAGAAGCGTGAGTGCGGAGGGGGAGGAAAAAGATCGGAAAAGTGAACGGGGGTTAGAGGAGGAAGAAGAGAAAGCTGGAAGCTGAAAGCTGGTGCGTGAGTGAGTGAATGAGTGAGGGCAGGCTCGCTGATAAGAGCAGGCAGCTGTAAGGAGAGCCCCTGAGGAGTGTTAGGCTGACACTCAGGGGCAACAAGAAGTGGTCGCTTCTGCTGAGTGCTTTAAAGGAGCAGGAGTCACCGGATGGTGGTTGGCTCACCACATAAGGCCGCGGAAGGCAGCGGGAGTCGGAGGCTTGGGAGGTGGAAGCCCCAGCGTGAGCGCCCTGGTCGCTGGGGAACCCAAGTCTCAGTCTGGTGAGAGCCCTACTGAGTTAGGGACCGAAAGGCGACCAGAGTAGAAGGAGAAGATCAGCTGCAGGTAGAGTGACTTCCCAGGTGTGTGACCCAGCTGATGAAGGCACCGGGTTTTGTTTTAAAAGGTCTGCTTCCAGCCATTGTTTTAACTTCATTTTAATGGATTTATTTATTGGATTTTAACCTCCACATTTTCACTGTTTTTAATGGATTATTTATTCATTAACTTTTAGAAGCACTGCACTTGTTTTGAACACTTTTTGCTTTTGACTGTTTTAAATAAAAGCACTTCTGCACTTTGCACCTTCCCCCTTGCTTCATTTGGTGTCCTCATTGTCCAGCTCATCTGGTTACATTACTGACAGTGTCAGGTTCAAGAGGCTCCCTGAACGAGTGATGGGAGCATGGAGCAGACCTGCACCATCACTGTCCTGTCCATCATGGCGCTCTGGTTTTCACCAAGTCCCCACTTGCCCATTTAATGATGAGTATCAGCGCACCGAAATGATCAACAGGAACCATGTCCTCAATGAAACAATCGAGAATCACAGTGCCAAAATCACTCAATGTATTAAAAAACCCGGCGTCCACAGTGTTAAAAGTATGATCAACTCTCTGTTAAGGAGCTAAGTCACCCAGGGGCTTGTGAGGGTCTTGATCTGGCCTTGCTGTACATGAGGTGCAAAGCTTTTGAGAACATACTAAGCGATAAAACATTAGTTGAACATTCAAGTTCAACCTGCACCAGGCATACCATAATTTAACTAAAAATTGTTCATCACTCACATATAGTTCATCTAACATTTTCTAAAGTGTGCCTACAGCAAGGTCCAACTTCTCATCGAGGTCACGTTTTGGGAATGTCCTACATTTAAAGCATCTCGTAGTCCACCTTGGATGTGAATTCACTCCTAATGTCTTACTAGCTGTATGTGGATTAAATACAGATGGGATCAAAGTGGGGTACCAAGAATCAGCTGTAATATCCTGTGCCACACTACCTGCATTAAGATGTACGTCACTTACTTGTACAAATCTCAATTCAACTCCTATTACTCGATGCAAAATGACATAAAATCTCAAAGTGGAAAAAAAAACGAAATTAAAGGTCTGTTAAGGTCTCTTAAAGATGTTTTTTTAAGGTAATCCTAAAGTAAACACACATGAGCTGGGCTTCACCTTTTTGTATTTGCTGTTTAATCCTGTCCACAGAATCATTTTAGACGAGGCTCTGTAGCTGTGCAACTCTCTCGTCTGAGTGGAGCTTGAATGTTGATTGTTATCAATTGTTTTCCTAGCTTACTCTTGTACTTACGGTGTGATTTCCATTTGTTTGATCAAACTGTGTTTTGTTTACAAACAAAAGGAATTTTAAAAGTCAGGTGATACCCACATGAGACTATCATTATTATAATTAAGATTATTTCTATATGTATTTAGTAGACGTCCTTTAGCCAAGGCAGTTTACTTACTATGGCTGCCAGGTAAGACTTAAGCCTCCCACAACTCTGACCATTGTGAGTGCAGATTTGTTTTCTAGCCTTTCCCACCATAAAACAGGAATGACAACCACAGTTTGATTGTTTACTGGCAGTCAGATTGGTGGAATTAACTGTTTCTAAAATGTCCATTTTGAAGTTTCCATTATCTATGAATCATTTCGGTTTTATTTAATGTAAGGTAGCGCTTGCTACCACAAACCACATAGAATATGAAACGCAGTAAGTCTGAGAGTTGTCAGTGCACTTTAAGGTAATGTTAAAGGTGTATAAAGGTACTCTATTAACATTATTAGGGTTAGGGTTAGGGTTAGCGATACTTTTTCTAAATCCTTTCTTGCAGCACAGCTTTAAGTTCAGCCCTTTGAATGTTCCAATTAAGAGATAAAAGCCTGAATGACAAGGACCAGAAGAATTTACTTCACTGGGATTATAAGCAGCATCCAATTTGACCTGAGTGGTCTCCAAAGGGCGCCGTCACAGCCTACTCACAGTACATGCTGCCATCTGACCTCTTGAAATGTTCACAAGGACGGGGGGCGCATGCTGTTCCAATCAGCTGGCTAACACTTTCCCTGCTGCACTAATGTTTGTGGCATTTGGTGAGTAATGGCTTACTTAACTGAGTGTGAGGTCAGTCTCGAGGGGCGTCAGGCCAAGTCCTCCTGGTGGTAGTCTTTAAAGGAGAGATGATCTGTAACAAGACGTTTGGCACTGGTTTTCAGCATGAAAGGAATGTGTCCAACAAACAGCTCGTCTGCTTGCTCTGTGTTTTTTTTAATTAATACAATGTGTGAGTTGATATCTTGCTATTTTTGGTGATTCAGATGTTGCTGCTATTTTAATAATGCAAACAGAAAATGGCATTTTAGTGGTTTTCAGTACTGCTGATCTGAAAGAGAACTCAATATTGGGTGTCGTATAATAATATGATGTAGAGGGTCAAGACCACCAGTAACCTGGGCTTGCACAGTGGTTACCAATGCTGCCTTGTACCTCCAGCCTGGCCACTGTCTGACTGACATTTGCATATTCACCCAGGGTTTGTGTGGACTTCTCTCCTTCAAGATTTGGAGATGCTGGAGTATATTGTAAATATACTGTACACTACCGGTCAAAAGTTTCAGAACACCTCAGTTTTTCCAGTTGTTCTTTAGATTTAATCTGCTGAAATGCAGTGAGTGGCCTAAAATGTCAAAAAGGTAAGCAGTAAACTGTCAAGATGGTTTAGATTTAACCCGCTTAACAAAAAAACTGAAAAACATTGACATTTCAGAATATTACAAATGGGTCTTCTTCTTCTAACAGGTGTGACAGATAGGGGGCACTCTCTCTCCCTTGAACCCTCAGACTATATGCCAGACACCAGATAAAATACAAATATTGAATTTGTACAAAGCACCCACCACTCCACAATACTCATAAATCAATAACAAAACAATAATCAATAATCCTCCACTCTCCCAGACGCGTTGCCACCCTTCCACCTAGCTCAGCTCAATGTCTGGGATCTCTGTCCATGTGACTAGGAACACTTCCGGGTCATATAAAAATTCTTCTTCATCCCAGAAGCACATCATTCCTCCTGTTGCTGTGACTAAGACATACTTCTGGGTTATAGGGCACATAAGAGTCTCTGGGCCTCCCTGCAGCGTCCTCTAGCGGCCCCCAAGGTATCCAACAGGGCTGTGGGTAAAAACTCCATTGTCCAGGATTCCCTGCTGGCCTTCGGGGCACCTCCACGCTGCAGGGAGGGCTCCATCTGGTGGCCTGGGGGTATTGGTCGGAATGAAAGGCCGGCCATATCCCACACAGGTTATAACCTACAGATGTTCTGCAGCAATTAAAGTAAATTAAGCCTTGCAAGTCAAAGCAAGCAGTTTGCACAGGTGTCCCAACTTCTGTTACTACACCCTCTGAAATATTACTTGGACAGTATTGTATTGATAACAGCAAGAAAATGTCAGTTAAATTAAACGAGACAGAGCATTTTCACCCTAGAAGTGTAGACCTTTTATTAAGAAAACCAGCAAAAAACCCAAAGTGTCAGTGAGTACAGTGGTGTCCTACACAATCCAAAGGCAATTGGAAACTAGAAGAGACTCTGATAGGACATCAGAGATCTGGCAGACCCAAAGTCACAACCCAATCAGAGGACCACCAGCTTGAATGATAGGCACCTCACAGCACAGCAGCTTCAGGCACAGCTTAACAGGGCGTCGAATAAAACAAGTCTCAGGGTCTACTGTGAAGAGGAGACTTTGTGCTGCATGTTTGACAGGACGAGTGGCAGTAAGAAAGCCAACGGACAAAACAGGGCCTTGAAATACTGACTATGGACTCCTGCAGACTGGACAAAGTCTCCTGTACATTTGGCTGATATATACTGTAACTAATTAACTCAGCCTTTATGCTCTGATTATCATAGAGGTTTGTAATTAGTACTTGTTCGAATGTTTGCATTGTCAATAAATTCTGTAAAATGATAGCTCATCGCCCTTCACTCCATTCTGCTAACAAATATTTATTGACAGTAGTTTGAATCAAATGTGCATTCTCAAATCTATTTAATACAATTCATTCTCATGGAAACAGTCCTGGATAGATTTCCAGGCCATGACAGGGCCCATTCACTCAAGCAAAGGTCAACTAAGAACTGTGGGAGGAAACTGGAGCAGGGACAACGCCTAATCCATGAGACAGAAGTGTTAACTATTCCACCATTGTATCAGTCCATATTTATCTTTACAGTATATTACCAGTCACAAAGCTCATGTGCTGCGCCCCCCAGTAGAGACTGCTGCAGCATCCTTAACAACCTCACCCTGCACCTCTGATGTGGTAGAAGAGCCTGCATGGCGTTGTTTGGTTTGTGACTGTCTTCTGGTTCCCAGTTTCACATTTGACACAAGGTGTTTTGTGCCAACTGCCAATTTTTAAATGCACTAAAAGTTGGCTGGCACCCTGTCCAGAGGACTGCTCCTGCCTAACACCCTATGCTAACTGGGACCCCCCACGACTCTGCCCAGGAATAAGCAAGTTACAAAGTGACTCATGACTGACTGACTAAAAGTTGATGAACTCTGTGTGTTTAACAGAGAACATGTTTAACAAATATTTACCACTATCAATAAAGCCTAATGAGGTTCCATCTAGAACACAGTTTACAGTTCTTCTTCCAAAATAAATACAACATCACTAAAGCTGTGCAGAGAATCGCCACCAAGTATATCCGTGGACTGAAGGGCAAGAGGGCAAGGAAAGTAAAACTCTTGTGTTAAAATTCTAAAACATATTTTTAAAACTGATCACGTGAATGATGTACAGTATGGGAAGGGCAGATGGAATCAAGTAAGATCATCTATCACTAGTATTGTTATAAGGTACATGTTTAGAAAATTTTTTACTCATAACTTGTTCTGGATTTGTGTGATTTTGGGTTTTATAGGTCATGGAATCTGTTTTTCACTTTTATCATTTGCTCTATGTTATAGTTTCTGTTTGTTATGAGCTTATTTAGGCCTTTCATCCTCCATTATTTATCATGCACATTGCCATTTTGGTTACCCATTACTTAGACACAACTGCGGTCGCTAAGGGGTGGAGCCATGAAGGTCACAACCCTGATGCTAACTGTGTGATGGGTAAAAGGGCACCACTGGACACACTTCAATATCCGAGATTGCGGATACACTACTTAGGTGTTCCTTTTGCTAAAATAATCAATGCTTTAACATTATATTTGGTTTTGATATTAACTTTCTCTCCTGACTCAGATTTTTGCTTCACATTTTGGTTTTGTTTCAAGATATCTCGATCTCCTGGTATTGACCTTTGTTTCGCTTTGTCTACACGTCTTCTCCTGATCTGTCTCAAAAAATTCTTCCTAGAAATCATAAGAAGTGTCACCCAAAGATACTCTGGAGCCTACACTGCGATCACAAGATGCAGTTGTGCTTACAATTGTGAGAATAAAGGCAACCAGAGTAGGAGATAGAGATTTCCTAATAGGACTATACATTCTGCATTGATTTCCCTGCAAATATTAGCGTGAAGGAACTGTTCTTGGCATTTAGAAAAGGCGGAAGGATCATTATTTTATTAAGAGACTGTTCACGTTGTTCTTTAATAGCCCTATTAATTGTTTAATTAGTTTATTGGTAAGGTTTTCCTGCTTTGGCACTTAGTGTCCTCACCATTTGACCAAATTATCCCTCCTATTACAAATGTATTACCATGAATGCTTTACTATTAAAGATGGATTCAGTGTCATTCTTGTTCATAACAACCGTCTGTTCTGTAGATTTCAGAGGGCCTTAAATGGAGCTAGACACTTGGAATTCAGGTATATCATTTTCTTTTCTATTTCCCATTTCCATTTAGATGTTTTTAAAAATCTCATTAGGATAAAACAATTGTCTATATTTCTGTGTACATTTGTGTATATGTTGTGGTTTTGCGAGGTATGAAACTACATCCTGATAAATGTTGGAGCACCAGCTGTGTCGCCCCATTTAATTAACAGAAAGGTTATAAACAAAATTAGTACATGATGGCGGAAATAAGGTAAAGTGAAGAGCTGCGGTCGCTAGCTTTCAAGTCTGGTTCGGAGCTCCATCTCTCTTGAACATCTGTTCAGAATAAGACACCACCTTCTCGGAGTGCCATAAACATAGAGTCCTCCGAGCAGAAAGAGTGGAATCAGTTGACCTCATTGGGCATCTGCTCTGGGTAGTGGGAACAGAAAGTAATGATACCGTTAGCGACAGCGCCCCCTTTCACCCAGGGGTGGGATTGCTTATCAAGGATGAGCCAGGCAGGTGATCCTCAGATGCACGTGTGTCAATATATATTGTACTGCAGCTGGGAAGTAGATGAGAGCACTCTGAAAAATAGTCGTAGTACCAGACGGCCCACACCATGTAGTTAGAAAAGATGTCCGTTAGTGCCTAAAATACAAAATAAAAACTTAGATGGCCTTTTGCCATTTTAAGAATTAAGGTCTGAGCTTTGTCCTGTTTGATTATTAGGTCAGAATGTAAATGCTGTTGTTGGGACTGGACAGGGCAGAGTCTTCTTGGGTCTTTGTGGGCATGGCTAGGCGTCCCCATTCGCCAGCTGTTTGATACTGTTAGAGTCAGATACTCCATCATTAATAATATTAATTTCCTGAAGCCATATTTTATAAGCTTTAGATGCTCTTTAAACCAAATCATATTAATAATAATAAGAATGCTGAGTGTTTAACATGCTACTTTTGATATTGAATTGTTCCTTGGGCAATCAATAAACTCGCATGACTGCCATTTGGCTCTCTGAGACCTTCTCTTGGCAGCCCTGCAGGCCTCTTGGGCTAATAGTTTCTTTTTTATGACAAGAGCAAACAGATTGCCTAGACGTTCTGGGCATACTGTAAATGTTCTCCTTGTAAGTAAGAAACTGAACTATTTAGGTTAATTGTCCTTTGTTAAACATGTTAACCCATTACATGTCCTAATACACTCAGGGTGTCCTCATTAAGTTAAATTAAAATTCAACAGATTGAGCTTACTATAAAATTGAATAATGTATATAAAAGGGGCCAATTCACCACTGGGCACTCACCCAAATGGAGAACATTTTTTATGATCAGGAAGTAAACACTCAAGTACAAGAGAGAACACAGACCAGGAGGATCGTTAAAGGAACAGGCAAAAGAGTGCATGGAAAACAAATGTGGACCATGGCAAAAATAATAGCAACGCAATCAAGAAAAGCTTGGTAGTGTCAAAAAGAGTGGAAAGAAGCTCCTAACGCTGACAAATGATCATTTCCTTATCTGTAATAAGCGCCCAATTCTTCATGGTGTGGTTTTCTTTATCCAAAGGCTGTGATCCCAATGCATGTAGGCCACCATATTTTTTTACACTTTCCTTGATAATGTCACATGCAGAGTGATGCTGGTCATGTGCCTGGAAACTGGTCTATTATCAAAAACAGTATGGCCAGGACCATGAAAAAAAAAACTAAATAAAGACATTCAAAGCATTTTCATAGTTCAGACTTGTCAGTTAAATACCAATGAAGTGAATCTAAAAATAAAAAGTACTATTTGTAAAATATATGTACTATCGCGGCTGAATTTCTTTTTTCAGAAAAAAAAAATCACTGTTTTTGAAAAATTCAAATTGTCCAAAATATACAAAAATATTGGAAATATATAAGCACTGTATACAGTACACTCTACACATAATAAATCTGTACCATACGGTACAATTCAAAATAACCAATTGCATGCATAATTAAGTGACAACATTAGCAACTTATGCTTTGTTTCTGCCTGTTCCAACAAATAACACATTGTAATTTGGCATGCTATCTCTTCTTTACAGTTCTGTTGGCTTGCTTGGCAAATGAGATTGACAGACGTTGGTCAATGCTGTGCCGTAAGGAGAATGAATGCCTGAAGTGCGCAAGACTCAGTATAGTTGCGGCCTTTACTCCCATCAAGCAGGTAACAACAAACAATCCACTGTAGATGACTTTGTGAATGTTTAGAAACAGCTTTAGCCTTCTATCCATTGATGTCAAAAGTCAACATCCAATATTTATATATTTATATATAACATAACAATATTTAACAACTGGACAACACCTAAACACATCTGAAAGTGAAATGGACTTCAAGACAGAATTAAAGCTGACTCACTGGGATCTTGTTGACGAAAGTAAGATAATGGTGATGTACGACATTTCAGCCATGCTCATCATAGTGAGTCTCTCCAACTTTATATACAAAAGAACTGAGAACACTCTGTTATAATAATAATAATAATAATAATTATAATATAATAATAATTCATTATATTTATATAGCGCTTTTCTCAGTACTCAAAGCACTATCCACATAGGGAGGAACCGGGAAGCGAACCCACAATCTTCCACAGTCTCCTTACTGCAATATAAGCCTCTTTCAGCTTTTATTAGATCTCACTGCTTATTTGGGTATACTGACTATTGTAAAAGGAAACAAGAACACACATTAGGGTTGGGGTACCGTCAGACAAACCCTGTATATTGTGTGACAAAACAACAAACATGATTAATATGTAACTTGTTACAGACATGTGTCTAATATTAAACTGGTGAATGATGGTGGCGGTCGTGCTGGTTATGAAGGTGGTGAGGCAGAAGGGGTAGGTCCAGGGGCCCCAGAACAAGAAATAATGTCATGTGCCCTCAATTTGTTGGGTTTCCGGACCTGTAGGGGAGAGAAGAATCTTTATAAGGCAGCCTCAACGTGTGGTTTGTGGGGCAATTGTCTTCTAGGCATGTTTGAGTGACACTATTCACAGATTAAAAATTCAATCCTGATTTATGGTTAATGTGCAATTGTTCATTATCAAGGCACCAAAGAGTGGCAACTTATTGCATGTTGGTTGGACACTGAACTTATGTACATGTTACGGTATCAGTACTACTTCATCAACTACTAATGCTGTTTATTCACACTGCTCAAAAAATTTTTATTTGCATTATTTTGTGACTAAGATTAGGTTATATCACAAAAGTATTGCATCATTTCGCAAAGATATTGCCTACCTGCTGCTCTAGAAACAATTAGGGAGAGATTCAGCACATGAATAGCAAGCAAGCAACCCTAACCCTAACAGAAGTCAACGTATACTTATGGCTGTAATCAGGCTGTTTAGTAGAGGTGTTTCTGGAGTGGGTGCTGCGCTGGCTCAGAGTTAGCATTCCTGCCCCACAACTCCAAGGCTCAGGTTTGATTTCCAGCCCTGTCTGTATGAGTCTGTATGTTTGCACTTTTTGCCGATGTTTACGTGAATTAATTGGTATGAGCCAGGATGTGGGGACAGTGGACAGTCAATCCTCTTGAGGCCAGTGACATTCATGTTGTCATTGCCTAGAACAAGCTATGAAGTGCAAATGGACAACAGTCAATGTCAATGTCAATTTATTTATAGAGCACATTTAAAACAGCATCAGTAATGTTGTAGCCAAAGTGCTTTACATTAAAACATACAGTGAACATTAATAAAATAAATAGAATAAAATACAATAAAAACACAATGCAAACCAACAGTAAATTGAAACAAATGACTATGAGGATGGAACCATCAGTATCACTGAAGGTCACGGAAAGCAAGAGAATAAAAACGCGTCTCAATCTTGTTTTAAACAGTTCAAATGAAGGTGACTCCTTAATGTAATTAGGTAATGAATTTTGCAGACAAGGTGCAGCAGCTGCAAAAGCCCAAGCCCCCTTAGTTTTGCACTTAGTACTAGAGACAACAAGAGACAACTGACCGGAAGATCTAAGGTCTCTGGATGGATGGTGTATAACACACAATTCGGATAAATAAGTGGGAGCATACCTATGTATTGATTATAAAGCAGCATCAAAATTATTTTTAAATCAATTCTGAAACTAACAGGCTGCTAGTGTAAAGAGGCTAAAATTGGAGACAGAGAATCAAACTTTCTTGCCCTGACCAAAAAATGAGCAGCAGTATTCTGGACCAACTGCAACCTGCATATCAGGGATTTGCTGATCTCAGAATACAACAAGTTACAGTAATCAAGCTGAGCAAAGATAAAACAATGAGTAACTTTTTCAAGATCCCTAGAAGATAAAAAGGCTTACCTTTGGCTAAAAGACGAAGTCTGGAAAAAGCAACTCTTGACAACAGAATTTATCTGTTTCTTAAAAAAGAGGTTACTGTATAAAAAAAAAAACAACCCCAAAATGCACAAAAGAGCCAAGAAGTTCAAGACCAATTTGAGCTTTGGCTGCAGGACCAGCTATCAGGATTTCTGTTTTATTTTGATTTAGACTGAGAAAATTGTCAGCCATCCAGGATCTTAGTCCTACAAGACAACTATGCAGTCGATTCATTGAAGAGTTACACACAGGAATATAAACCTGCATTTTGTAAGGATAACAGTGGAAAGAAATATAAAACTTCCTAAGAATAGCTCCTATAGCATGGAGATATATAGAAAGTAAAATAGGACCCCTGAGGAACTCCACCTTTAACCGGAGCAGTAGCTGAAAAGAGGAATTGAAAGTCACTGAAAGTGTCTACTAGTAAGATATGAGCTGAATCAGTTAAGAGCTCCCCCTTTAAGCCCCACCAGATGCATGATGCTGCAATGGCAAGATCTCATGATCAATAGCGTCAAACGCTGTAGAAAGGCCTAGGAGGGCAAGGACTGCTACCCCACCTGAGTGAGTAATAAGGAGGGCTGTCTCAACACCATAATAAAGCCTAAAGCCAGACTGGTAGATCTCAAATAAAATATTGGAATTAGGATGATCAACCAATTGATTATAAATAATTCTTCTAATATTTTAGCCTAAAATGGCAATTGGGAAATTTGGAAAATATTAGCTAACACTGCAGGATCTAAATCGGCCTTTTTAAGAGAAGGTTGAACCACCTCATGTTTAAAAAATGAGGGTACAACTCCCTTACTAATAGAACCACTCATAATAATCAACAGCTGCGGTGGGCTGGCACCCTGCCCTGGATTTGTCCCTGCCTTGCGTCCTGTGTTGGCTGGGATTGGCTCCAGCAAACACCCATGACCCTGTGTTAGGATATAGAGGGTTGGATAATGGATGGATGGATGGATAACCAACAATGCTGTACCCAGGGCATCAAAAGCTTCCAGTTAGAGGCGTGATGGAACCGCATCAAGAGGACAAAAAGTATTATACCTTTCTGTAGAATAAAAAGCATTTTTTTAGTGGTCTTACTGGGGCAGAAACCTGTAGCGACACAGATACAAATCTCTAAACAGAGCATTGGGAATTAAAAAAAATTGTAAGTGTACTAAATGTAACATAACCTTCTTTAACGCACATAATCCAAGTCATAATGTTGAAGAATAAACATGCAGCATAACATTCAGATAATATAATTAACTGAGCTATATTGATCAGCGACAATGAACTAGTACTGCAAACAGATGGGTAGTGTGGTTGGATCCATATTGGAGTTTTTGTCACACGTCAAGCAGACGTCTGTATGGCAGTTAAGAGTTTACTGGCCCGCTAACTGTCATGATTCAAGCTTAAGGCTTATTTTTTAGGAGTTTTGAAGGTTTTTTCATTGTGGGCTTTTGTCTTTATGGTTATTATTAGTTTTTGTTCTATGTCACTTGACACCACTTTCGCAGCGATATTCAGGATCACTGGAGCTGCTGTTTTGTATTGTTGTGTTGTTTCAGTTGTGGAGGCAGCCCTGTTGTTTATAATTATGGCTTACTGCCATCTTGTGATCGCTGGTGTCACAGTGTGTAATGTCCTCATGCTGTCAATATTTAGATAGCCGAGAAAAGATAAAAGAGTTTAGCACACTATATTATTTATCCTAGCTTTGGGATAACCTCTGTATTTCTCATAGTCATTTTCAAAAAGAAAGTCAGCTTGTAGTCACCTTTAGCAATGACTTTTTGATATCAAACTTCTCTTCTCGGTTGAAACTAGTCATAAGTTTGCTTTGTTCTCCTGCGTTCGACCTTTTGCCTGTTATTACAACTTTAATCTGTTCCTTTCCACCTCCTCCTTTCCGGTCTCATAAAGGAAATTCTCTTTCTGTCCACTTCAGTCAGCACCTGCCTAGTGAACTTTTGACAGTTTGGTTGGACTTCTGAGGCTGCAGAAGCTTGTTTCAGGTGAGTTTCGCTGGATTGGGGGGAGTTTTGTGACCTTTTTGCTGTGTGTACCTTTTTCTCATGGGGCATCACTCTCTTGCAGTGTGTGTACGAGAGTGGCTGACCCAATGGTTACCAAGGATTACATGGAGGTGATGCTTGTTGAAGTATAAGTGTGAATGGCAAAACATGGCAGTTACAAAGGAACTCAATGTGCGGCTGCAGGTCAGAAGGGAAGCTGAGTAACGTAAAGCGACTGAGCGCCAACGGCACAATAAAGCTGGGCCGGGTTGCTTCCTGTTCTAAAGATCAGCTTTCATGAGAACTTGTATTAGATGATATACATTTAACTACCAGGTCCTACATTTTCAAAGGGCTTTTTCACCTCTAAAAAACAACCAGTGAGCAATGTTTACACAACCTTTAGTTTGTAAAGTGAAATAAAGTAACATCTGCATCAAATTTGAAGGGCTTGATAGGAATCAGACATTACTAACAGTGACTAAATCTGTAAATGAGAGCACTAAACGGTCCATGTCAAGCAGAAAGGTATGTAGGGAGTTTTGCATTATAAATACTGACAGATGTGAAGTATGCCAGGCAAGAAAAAATACAAGAGGGCCATCCGCAGAATGGACCCTTTCTTGGCTAGGTAAGCCTGCACTCGAGCAACAAATTGGCCTCTATTATCTTAAGGAATTCTGAAAAGATTCATTTAAGTGTGTTTGGTTACAACATATATGCTATTTTCCATTCATAAGATTTCTCAATGTTGATCCATCCCTCCATCTATCCATCAATCCATTTTCAAACCCACTTAATATTTTTTAGGATTGCAGGGAAGATTAAAATTGTCATACTTGAAGTTATTAATGAATTTTGCTTAACTATTAGAAGGCTTTGTCCAATTTTTCTCTGTAACCTAGTAATTAAATACCGTATATGCTCACGTGTAAGTCAGGTCTTGAAACCTGAAAAATCGATCATAAAATCAGACCCCAACTTATACACCCATTCAAAAATACAACACTTCATTTTTTTTTAACAGCTTCTTGCCTCCTCCAATCTCGCATCAGTTTCTCAGACACATCGAATTTTGTTGTAGCAGCGCAGTTACCAATTTCTTTTGCTACTTCAACGACGTTTAATTTAAAACCAGCTTGATATTTTCTTCTGATTAAATGCTCCTTTGCAGATAAGGGATGCTCCTATGATAAAGGTGTATGAGGGTGTGAGATACAAAAAACACAAAACAGTGCAAACGTCAGTTCCGAATAATTTGGGTATTACCGTGTGGTCACGTAGGCACAATTTGGGAGAGAGAGAGAGGTTAGGAGCACGCAGCGCATTGCCACACACCCACATAAAAGAAAAGGCAGTGTGCCCCGTGGTTACTCTCTTAGGTGGGCATTAGCATATCACAATCTCTTGGACTATTTGCGTGAGTTTTCCGCATTTGACTTATATGACCGACATTATAAAATACCAGAAATTATACAGTAAAATCAAGTCCCGAATTATCCGCGAGTATATGCGGTATGTAAGAATTACATACAGAAAATTCAGTTCAGTTTGGTCTGTGCTTATAGTACACTTCACTGAGAGTGATTACATTGAATGTTCAATACAACAGCCAATGAAAAATGAAATAACCACATATATACAAAAGACACCCAAAATGTAATAGAAGTAACTCTAAAAAAATAATCTGCCTGTCTGGCTTTAGCACGACATTCTTAAAGCCTATCCCAGCACAATAAGGGAATGAACCCTGGATCTGGTGCCAGTCCATTGTAGAGCCCACATAACCACACACCAACACTGATAGTCATAAGGGGTTCATTTACAGCTGCTGATTCACTTAAGCCACACATCTCTGGGAAGAAAAACAGAAGAAACGGGAAAGTGCACCGGACTCTGTAGGTGTGAGAGAGCGGTGCTACCCGTGTGCCACATTTCTCCATTTGCTGCCTTCTATCCCTATAGATGACCATTACTAAGAAACTGTGGCAGTAAGCCCACAATTCACTTCTCAGAGGTTTTTGGAAGGCAGTGTTTATTGGTAAGTTTAGCGTAATCATTTAGGTCTCCTTTCTGGTTTTTCAGTTGTCACAGCCATCAGACAGAGAAAGGTAAAAATACTGATTTGAACACTTTAAGCAGCTACAGGCTAACACAATAAACACACCATGCTATTAGAAAGCCTTTACAGATACTACTGCTAATCTGAAATAGGAAATTAAGTATGATGGACCTTCAGTGAACTCCCAAGAGCTGACCTCACCCTCTTGACACTGTACAGTGCCTGCATGTACTAACTAGCGCCTAATGGGTATAACACTGCTGAAAGAAAGAAACAAAATAAATAAAATGGATGTTCCTGAAGATGACAAAAATAGTGTGCGAAATGCACTTGCAAAAAATAAAAAAAATTCTTGAAGAAATTCAGTCAAAAAATAACGTCAAAAGAAAGTGTCTGAATATAAGAGATCAGATGAGTTGATGATTTTATCATTATTCATAGGTGGAAAAATCAGCCATTATGACATCACCTGCACCTGGTAAGTTATGCACCTCTTTGTGCCCATCTGTCTGTCTATATACAGTGGAAGGGTACATTTCACACAAACATTAGGAGTTTTTTTTTCAAACAGAGAACCATAGACACTTGGGATAAGTTACCATGTAGTGTGGCAGTCAGTGACTTGATGTTATTTTAGAAGAATTAGGTGGATCAGAATGCTGAGGTTTGCTGGGCTGAGTGGCCTGTTCTCATGTAGATTATCTGTCTATCATCTATTGCAAAATAAGAAGCAAAAACACAATAAAAAAACTTTGGGGTAGCCACACTGTATACTTTAAAATCAGATTGAATTAATGCAATGGTCTTTACGGACATGAGTCCAAAACAAAACTGAGTAACTTTTAAACATGAGGAGGTTATATAGTCAGGTGACAGGAAGAGGAGGGCGCAGAGGGGCCAGAAGAGGAAGTGACGTCTTTGGAAGGCAGGCTGATGGGACCAGAAATGGAAGTGATGTTTCTAAGAGGCGGGGTCTTCTGTAGGTCTGCAGAGGAACAAAAGGAGAAAGATTTAGAGTACAGCAACCATCCCACCCCTGGTCTGGCGGAGAAACACCATTGTTCAAGCCCTTAAACTGTCTCTCCTGCGCATGTGTGGCACACTATCTATCTATCTATCTATCTATCTATCTATCTATCTATCTATCTATCTATCTATCTATCTATTATACAGCTGTACAAATCTGTCTAGCACACCAATATTCCATATATTACTAGTTACATTTGTATGGTTTATTAGAATTGTTTTTAAAGGTAATATTAAACTGATATGTTTATGTTCCTTTTGTACTTTCAAGAAATTAGTCACACAAAATTGAACCAAATAAAAATGTCATTAGAATTTCTAAAAATTATTTGCTTTCAAACTTACAGCTCATTGATCTTACTGGTTTTTTGGAGTATTAACTGCACATTAACTGACACAGGCGGAAGCACGAGCGTAGCAGCGAGCGGAAGCACCGAGCAGAAGCACCGAGCAGCGGCGTCTCCCACAGGCACGTAACCCTTCGCAAACACCTGAGCAAGTTCATCGGAAGTAAAGCCGGCAGCTGACCAGAAGAAATAACCGGCAGTGAGAAACTTGAAGCCGACGGTCTCTGAAGCAGAAAGCACTTAAGTAAACTACAGAAAACGGAGAAGATGACATCACCACTAAACGTAAGTTCTATCTGCTCTCTGCCCGCTGAGGGCACGTTTATATGTTGTGTGTCCTGCAGCATGTACAGTTCAGGTTTTCCGGCCGACATTGTAGACAGCTTCACCTGCCAAAAGTGTTTAGTTAATTTAGAGTTGGTCGGGAAAATACGCGAATTGGAGGACCGCGTTAGGAATCTGATAGCGATTAGGCAAACCGAAAATTGGATCGACTCGGTTTGTTTAGACAATTCGGCTACTTCTGATTCGGCTTCAGTCTCTCCTGGCCCCACTGTAGTCAGTGCACGGCCAAAGTCAGCAGCACCAATTCAGCCACAGGGCGAGTGGGTAACAGTAAGACAGGGGTCTAAGAATCCAAAATGTAGTCCCCCGGCACCCAGGTCACCAATTCGGACCCAGAACAGATTCTCAGCACTCCGCAGCGCGCCTGTGGAAACTGAGAATAAGAAAGTGCTCATAATTGGCGATTCCATAGTGCAGAATGTTAGAATTCCAAACTATGTTAAACCAGCAGTTCATGTTAAGTGCCTCACAGGGGCCAAGATTTCTAGCATAGAGGCCGCATTGGACCGTGTCGCCGACGATGAAGTATCTACCTTATTGCTGCATGTCGGCACTAATGATATTTATTCACAGCAATCTGAGGTATTAAAGAGGAACTTCATCTCTCTTTGCATCAAAGCTAAAAGAAAATGTCGGAATTTAGTTGTATTTGGCTCCTTACCAAGATTATATAGAGGGGTTGTGATTTATAGCAGATTGCCTTCCCTTCACTGCTGGCTAGAAACCAAGTGTGCAAATAAAAGCATAGCGTTTGTGAACAATTGGGATGATTTTTGGGAAAGGCCTGGATTTTTCAGAAGAGATGGTCTTCATCCTAACTGGAGGGGATCTTATGTATTATCCCAAAATATGGCAGCAAAACTGCCTGGTTGACTGATTAGAGCACCATCCAGGCCGCAGTCATGTGATCTTAAATCACAGGCTGTTGTTTATCCCACCTGTTACTTTCCTGAAGCTGTTACCCATAATCCTTGTCTTGGGGCATCCAGTAAATTTAGTCTTGATACAAACCTTAAATTAATTGATAACCAAAAAATAAGGTGTATAATTAGACCAAGGGATAAAACCAGACCCTCCACCAGGGGCATCTGTAATAGAAATTTACTACAAATTAAAACAAAAAGTATATCAGCAATTCAGAAAGAACCATGCAGTTTTAAATGCTGCTTATTGAACATTCGCTCTCTTGGCACTAAAGCTGTTTTGGTAAATGATATTATATTAAGTACAAAATCTGATCTGTGTCTTCTCACCGAAACCTGGCTTAGTAAATGTGACACTGTACCCCTAGCTGAGGCGTCACCAGATGGATACTCGTTCCTTCATAAGTCTAGAGATTCAGGTCGAGGAGGGGGCCTTGGAATAATTCATTGTAACAAAATGCAAATCACTTCTAAAAATTTAGGCAACTTTACATCCTTTGAAGCATTCATTTTAAATATTAAAACAGATTCCAACACAGTTATAATGCTAGTCTACAGACCACCAGGGCCGTATTCATTGTTCATGATTGAATTTAGCAACCTTTTATCTGACTTGGCTATAAATTATGATCACGTAGGAGATTTTAATGTACACATTGATGTGGAAACTGACACTTTTAGCAAATGTTTTACTTATTTGTTAAATTCAATAGGATTTTGTCAGAATGTCAAAGGTCCAACTCATAATCATAACCACACATTAGATTTAATTATAACTTACAAAGTTGAAATTCAAAATTTAATTATTACTCCATTAAATGAAGTTATTTCTGATCACTACTTAATTACATTTGATTTGGTCCTGCCCTTGCGAACACACTCCCAGATTAAAACAAAGACAGTGCGACATCTAGATTGTAATTCTGCTTCAAAATTTATAGATACTTTGAGTAAGTCGAGTGTAATTGTGGAAAACCATTTAGATCAGTTAACATCAAATGTAAACACGGAAAACAATTTAGATGAGCTAACATCACATTATAATGTGACCTTGAGAGATGCTCTGGACACAGTGGCACCCCTTAAAACAAAAGTGATCAAAGCACATAGAAACTCTCCCTGGTTTAATGAAAACACTCGAGCTCTTAAATTAGAGTGTCGAAAACTGGAGCGCAGATGGAGAACAACAAAGCTATAGGTCTTTCAAATTGCATGGACAGAGAGTGTTAATAAATATAAAAAAGCCCTCTTTAAAGCTCGGTCAGAATATTATTCTACATTAATAGATAGCAATAATAAAAATCCTCGGGCACTGTTTAGAACAGTGGCTAAATTAACAAATGAAAATTCAGATCAACAGTGCAAAATACCAACAGACATTAGCAGTACAGACTTTATTAACTTCTTCAATGAGAAAATTAAAAATATAAGATCCCAGATCTCTGCATCACACTACAAACCAAATACTAGCTTAGCAGACCCTGTCTCACATTGCACTCAGCACTTTAGTAATTTTAATCCTGTAACTGAGCAGGAAGTCTTAAGTTTAATTTCTAAAATGAAGCCCACTACTTGTTCCCTAGATCCAGTGCCAACAAAACTAGTAAAAAGTGCAATGGATGTTCTTGCAGCGCCTATCCTAAACATTATCAATAGTTCATTATTGCATGGCACAGTACCTGATACACTAAAAGTGTCAGTCATTAAACCATTACTTAAAAAGTCAGACCTTGACCCACATATACTAAATAATTATAGGCCTATTTCAAATTTACCGTTTCTCTCTAAAATACTAGAAAAAGTAGTCGCCAGTCAGCTTCAGACACACCTTATGCATTACAATTTATTTGAGAAATTCCAGTCTGGTTTTCGCACTGGTCATAGTACAGAAACGGCACTAACACGGGTTGTAAACGACATTCTGATATCCTTCGATGAAGGAAACTCCACTGTAATTATTTTGTTGGACTTAAGTGCAGCATTTGACACCATCGACCATTCTATCTTACTGCACAGGCTAGAAAATGATGTTGGGCTTACAGGCACCGTGCTCGCTTGGTTTAGTTCTTATTTATCAAATCGATTCCAATATGTACAGAAATGTGCTGACAGTACTCCATCATTATACACAGAAGTTCAATATGGTGTCCCGCAGGGCTCAGTACTGGGACCTTTACTGTTTTCACTTGACATGCTTCCACTGGGATCTCTCATTAGGAAACATAATGTTAATTTTCACTCGTATGCAGATGACACCCAGTTATACCTTTCATTTAAATCAAATGAAGTTTCTCCAATGTTGTCTTTAATTAGTTGTGTTAGTGAATTAAAGGAGTGGATGAATAAGAACTACTTGTCTTTAAATACAGATAAAACAGAGATGTTAATTGTTGGAGGGAATGATGCTGATCACAATAATATTTTGTCATCATTTAACTCAATGGGAATCCCAGTCAATTTTACTGAATCAGCCCACAATCTAGGAGTTATCTTTGACTCTAGCATGTCATTTAAAGCACATATTACAAAGTTGTCCAAAACATGTTTCTTCCATCTTAAAAATGTTAGGAAATTAAGGCGCTTTTTAAATAAACAGGATTCTGAGAAACTAATTCATGCATTTATCTCTAGTAGGATTGACTACTGCAATGCGGTGTTCACTGGATGTTCAAACTGTTCTTTATACAGCCTCCAGTTAATCCAAAATGCGGCTGTGAGAATTATTACAAGAACAAGAAAATACGAACACATAACTCCAGTTCTTAAATCCTTACACTGGCTCCCGGTTAAGTTTAGGGCAGATTTCAAAATCCTTCTTTTAACATATAAATCATTAAATGGTCGAGGTCCGGCTTACTTGTCTGAACTTATCATGACTTACAAACCAGAGTGCACATTAAGATCTCAAGATGCCGGTCTGCTTATGATTCCAAGGATTAATAAAATAACAGTGGGGGGTCGAGCTTTTAGTTACAGGGCCCCTAAACTGTGGAATGATCTGCCTGCTACTATAAGAGATGCCCCTTCGGTCACAGCTTTTAAATCCCGGCTGAAGACTCACTACTTCAGTTTAGAATATCCTGACTAGAGCTGCTGATTAACTGTACAGACTGCATCTCTGTTGTTAGTCATTAGCACTAAAACATAAGTAACATGATAGTTAGAATTGTATACTAACCCTCACTTATTCTGTTTTTCTTCGCGGTACTCAAATGTGGCACTTGGTGCCATGGCCCACCTGCCAAGTTGTTTTGCCTGCCTAAGGAAAAGTCATCCCAGATGGAGGATCGCAGGAATCGTGGGAGAGAGGGGTCCTTTCATCGGATTGGCTGGCCCAGCACTGTTTCAGCTGTGGAATGGCCAAATGGGGGAGGCAGCTTGAAGGATGAGGTCTCCAGGACTCTATACAAATACAAATCTTATTATGGGATATATCATCTACTGTTAAATTCTACTCTGTACTTCTAAAATTTATATATATATATTTTTTTTATTTCTTACTATATTGAGAAATTGTTCTGTGTACTGTACTGTATTGTATTGACCCCCTTCTTTTGACACCCACTGCACGCCCAACCTACCTGGAAAGGGGTCTCTCTTTGAACTGCCTTTCCCAAGGTTTCTTCCATTTTTCCCTACTAGGTTTTTTTGGGAGTTTTTCTTGTCTTCTTAGAGAGTTAAGGCTGGGGGGCTGTCAAGAGGCAGGGCCTGTTAAAGCCCATTGCGGCACTTCCTGTGTGATTTTGGGCTATACAAAAATAAACTGTATTGTATTGTATTGTATTGTAAATGAGTCACACAATTCTTGATCATTTAGTTCTGAGTTCTGAGTCATTACCTGAGAGCGAGGTACATTTGATTTGTGAATTGAATCATTACCTGTAAACTAGTTACACAATTCTTGTTCACCTTTAATTCTCTAACTTATTTTAATTGTGCATTTTAACTATGTTGTCATACATTGTGCTCTCAAATAGGGCAATGTCATACAATATGGATTTTCATCATGTTTAATACACTGTAAAATTATTTAATGTAATAGTGTACAAATAATTTGATTGTATAATTGAGATACAATCTATTCTAAGGATATGCCCTAGGAAAGTTTCTTTTTTTTAAATGCCACCTGCTTCAGATCCCATCAATGAATTAAATGAATCAGTTCATTTAAATGGGTAGTTTGAAAGAACAATTCAGTACAGTTATTTGAAATGCCCCCCAGTGGTGGCAGTGATGAACAAAATGGCATCAGTTCAGAGTTAATAACAAATATAAAAATACATTAACAAATAACATACGCCAAAGATACCAAAATGCATGAGACAGTGCCATTGGAGAAGCTCATTCAGGTTTTCAGCATTCATTTTCTGATGCTCTAGTCACAAGTTCTCAAGAAGCTCCTCTCTTGCTGGTATTAACTTATATTTTTGTGACTGGCTGTCCATCTATCCATGTATCTATCATATAGTGCCTTTCATATCTATCTATCTATCTATCTATCTATCTATCTATCTATCTATCTATCTATCTATCTATCTATCTATCTATCTATCTGCAGTTAATGCACTTACGATACATTGTTTGATTCATCTCGGTATACAATATTAATTTTTGGTTTGATACAAAAGACTTTTATAAATAATGCTTAATAAGTTATGCTTTTTTAGACAGTATCTTTAAAGCAGAGAAACTCTAAGCTTATATCAGCTGCTCCCTCTCTCAGTCACATTCTGTGTTCATCCATTTTGGCTGAATTTCCCCTTAAAATACTTTTGATATTGGAGCACAAGTTTTTATGTCCCAGTGTCCTTCCTGATGCCAAACTGTTTTTGTCACCTTTTACAACATGCAAGATGAACGGCAACCTTATTCTAACTCTGGGTCACAAGGCTATTATTTCAGATGCTATCTACTTAAATTTATTGCTTCATATTTAGGAATGAATGGTTGAGTTGTTCATAGACAGAGTGGAGCAGCCAGTCCCATGGGGGCCTTATAACTGGAAAGAGTGGGAAATTCCATCTCTTATAATTAAAAGAAAATAGCACAAAATGAAGAAAACTTCATTAAAGTGTCTGTATTCCTTTTGGCTTCAGTTCTAAGAGAATATTAGTTTTTTGAAAAATTTTGGTTTTCACCACAGAATAGCGTTAATAAGTCCATTCATTCTACAAATCCATTTTTGACTTTATAAAGTGAAGGGAAGTTGAAGAATTTCCAAGTAACAAATACAAAGTAAGACCAATCCAGGGTGGGATGGCAGTCCACCTGAGAGCTAACACTTGCACCCTTTTCTCCAGAGATATTTTCCAGTTGACAGTTGACCTAACATCAGTGCCAGATATTATTTTCAAAACTGATACTGAGTTTGGGTTATGTGACTTCTCACACTTTGGGGATGCATTCATTTATCACCCATCCGTTTGCTAAATGGTATCTTTTCACCACAGGGCCTTGGCAGCACTGGGTGGGATGCCAGTCTGTCATAGGGTATACCCATTCATACACCTACACCACTCACCTTGGGGATGCTTACACCATATAACATGGTGTGGGTGTCTTTCTGTATGAATCTAGAAGAAGACCAAAGTGTCCTGAAAACAACAAGGCACACACTTCATAAATTTCTATGGTCATCCTCTGGACTGAGAACTGACCCCAAGCAGAGGGCAGTAGTCATAGTCGTCAATATTCTCTTTATTAAATATTCTTCATTTGATTTGAATGAACCATGCACTATCAGAATGGCCTGTATTTTTTTGTGTTTATAGGAAGTTTATTTCTGCGTTGCTAAAATGCATGAGTATGGATATTTTAGCACTTCCAGCCCGTGTTGCACTAAAGGCACTACACTCCTTTTAAGTGATGCCATTCACGAATAACTAACAGAACAGTACCTTGCATGGTTATCCTGCTGCCTGAAAGAATTTAACATTTATAGGTTGCCAGGGGCTTCATTTTTGATATGTAACCTTGTGACCCAGTGGTGGGAGACCCACAGAGAGTTTCCAGCATAGCTGGTACTTGTTATCATTTCACTTCACATGGAACAAATTAAAAACCTTTTGTAACATTCCCTTGTAAATACATCTTATTAGCCGGTGAAATAAAAGCCAGTGCTCATTTTGAAAAATCGTAATCAAATATAAGGAGTCATAGTCCTTTATTTTATGGCGTCTGCACTGGTTGCAATTAAGAGTGCCATGTAAAGCTGCTTATTTGTGGCAGACTTTACTAAAAAGTTTTTCGTTAGGTCATAAAAGCTTGGGATTTATTGTTGCTCTTTTAGTACACCACAGTGTTAAGTGACATGTTAGAAACTTTTAAGAGACTCATTGACTCTTTTATTTTTCAGCTTGCTCATTTCTGTGTTTATTGCCACTGAGAACCGACTATTCTCTAGAGAAAGCGATGCTCCAAATTCATTACAGATTTCTCTTCCCTTTTACATGGATAGCGGAACTGTAGAAGAATTCCAGAAAATTACAAATGATGAATCCACCATTTAGCAGCATCTTGAGCCTGTCAGGAAATGAATGACCTCTGTCTGCCACAAATGTTTTTGTTATTTGTATTTAATATTGGCAGTGTAATCACATTCTCTACTGTTCAAGTAAAATTAAGTCGACTTGTATTTATAGACTTTTTAATTTGGATAGAAGATGTCATGGGAACAAAATGTTTGGTTGTGAAGTTTTCAGAAAAAAAGGCTTTAGTTTTCAGTTTTAGATGAGGGAGGAATGTGGAGTGACCACTTTAGAAAGCAGATGACAGACAATCATGTGAGATACCGAAACATAAAATACAACAATGGCATCAGAAGGTGACAATCCTGTGTAGGACTACAAGATCTATGAATGGATTCTGGCTTCATATATGCCTTACGTGGGATCTTGCAAACGGTGTAGCTGCAATGAATTAGATACTTTATTAGACACTATTAACCAAATCACAAGAATCAGTAATTTAAGGCACAGGGTACAAGTGGGCCAAAATTGGCTGAAAAGAGGAATGAATGGGTTATGATGTAAGGATCTCAAAAAGTGGTGGAGATGGTGGTCTGTAAGTTATAAATGAAGTCAATAAAAAATAACAGGCTGGCTAAGTTTTCCAATGGCACCAATCTAGGTGAAATGATGGATATCCACCAGTTATCAAAATCAGACAGAATTTAGATGTTGAGAGCTATGTAGCAGATGAGGTTTACTCTCAATAAAAATGAAGTTTTGCACAAAGTAAGTAAATACATTAGACTGTTGAAAGTACAGCTTATGAGGCAGACTTAGGAGTCATTGTGGAGTCAACCACAATCAGACAACATACAGAAGTATATCCATCCATCCATTTTCCAACCCGCTGAATCCGAACACAGGGTCACGGGGGTCTGCTGGAGCCAATCCCAGCCAACACAGGGCACAAGGCAGGAACCAATCCCGGGCAGGGTGCCAACTCACTGCAGTACAGAAGTATATATGAAGACTAATAGGAGATTAGGTTAGGTGGCACAATGAATTGAGCCAAGTGAAGTTATTCATAAACTGAACTTGTGTGGACTGTTGTGTGTGATTTTGGTGTCTATATTTAAAAAAAAAATATAGCAGCACTAGAGAAAGTGCAGAGAAAAGCAACTAGTGCTACTCTGGAAGTGTAGGATATGAACTATGAGGGAAGACTGAAGGAGATGAGTAAACAGAGATTGGGAGGTGACATTACAGATGTGCTTCCAATTACGAAAGTTAATGTCATGTGTTACATTAAAATGAGTTCATCATCTAGAACACTGCCTTAATGACTCGAAAAGAGAAATCATAAGGGATCAGGAGACGAGACATAGTCAAGAAACCAAGTTCATTTTGTAACTGATTAGACGTCAAGATTAAAACATGAGTCAAAATATATATAAGAAAATACTTTTTAAAAACCACGCTTATATTAAGTTAAAAAGTGTACTAAAAAGTAAAAAATAAGTCTCTCATACATCACTCGTAAAATAAAAGGTGGGCGCTTTTGCTAAAATTTTAAGAAGTGTGTTTTGAATGTTGATTGATGAAAAGTGCCCACGCTTTTATTTTACGCGTGATGTATGAGAGACTTATTTTTTACTTTTTAGTACGCTTTTTAACTTAATACAAGCGTGGTTTTTAAAAAGTATTTTATATATATTATTTTCAACTTTTTAGTCTTGGGTTTGTTTTAGTATAATTTTGTAATCAATGTTTGAACACTTCCTTTAATATTTCTATCTGCTACTAGCGCCATCTATTGGTGAAATCTTTAACTATTCTTCATATGAAAATTTCATTTCTTAATTAACATGGTTTAATTGATCAATTAGTGAAACTGATTATTGATTCATGTATTGTCATGGGAAGTGGGAAAGTGTGCAAAATTTCAAGTTATTTGGACAATAGGAAGTGGGTTAAATATCGATTTCAAGATTTGTACCAGACAACAAACAGGTGAAGTTAAAATAAGCGTGGTAATAAAAATCAAATGTTGTGTAAACAAAAGCAAGGTTTTATACTAGAAAAGAATTGGACAGGAAGAGAACTGCAAACTAACGCTGTGTCTTGGTGCATGTGGTGGCCTTCAGGTGGTCACTCCGGTGATGTCACATGTGCCTTCTGGGAATGATCGTCAATGAAACCATGATCCTAAGTGCAGTGCAGAAAAATGCTGTTGTGGGGGACGATAAAAAAATTATAATTTCCTGGTCACTGTTCTATCAAAAGTGAATTCTCTGCACAGGAATAACCCTAAAATGTGATGCATAAATGTCAAAAAAGGAATTGACAACTTCTATGAAAGATTAAAGTAAATTCCAGATCTTAACTGTCTGGGGCACCGAAATTCTATAGGGGTGATTGATATGCAAGCATTACAGTCATGACCACCATGCACAAAAAAAAAATCTCAGCACTGAGTCACTAAGTGTTTAATGTTTCTTGAGACAGCACAGGCACTGCAAGACCTTGCTTTATGCCTAATTCTACACCATCAGTGCGAGTGCCCGACAACTTTAACTAGCTCCTAAATAAGCAAGAAAAAAACCACAGTGCTGAAAAACTAAAAACACATCAGCCTTAAACAAACAAGGTAAACCGGAACACAAAACATACTTAGAACTTCAAACAAAGTAGATGAAAATTGTAATTATGGAGAATGCACTTCCAAATTACAAGAATCTTAAGTTGAAAATGAAAGTCTGGCAACTAAAGAAAATGCTTGATCCTGTATTGTATTCTTGATGGCATTGTAAAGTGTGTTGTGATGGTACGTGCTGTTGATGGCTTTATGCTGGATAAAATGAAGGTGAATTGAGAGGGAAGGGGAGTTTGCCAGGCATGGCCCATGTAGATTTCTTTGTGAGTAAAATGGTATCTTAGCCGGCAGTTATTCAGTAGTAGTGAACGTCTGGATATCTCTCATAACTTGCATTTTACAGACAGTAAGTATGACCGGCCACATAATATTATAATATAGTTTGTTTCTTTTTTGTGTTTGTTTTATTTATCATATTAAACAAGCAGTTTGAATTGGCTGCATTGATGCAATATTTAATTTTTAATATTAATTAATAAGATAAATCTACATTTGACCAGACACACATATTTTAATATTTAATATTAATTCTGAAGGAAGTCACATTTTATTTCCCAGTGTTTTACTTTCTTCATGATGTCAAAAAGTGTGAAAGCATGCTTAATCTGACAAAGGAAGACCTTTGAAAACTCGGATCTCTTCTTTTTGCTACCTGATGAGAATCAAGGGGCAGTGAACTGGAAAATGGATGCCAAGGGTTTTATTGAAAAATGGTGAAAGCAGGATCAGAATGTAAAATACTTGTAAAACTGTAACATCTTCCAGCTTGGCTTTTTTGAGCAACGAAATGAATTTTCATATATTACACAAAACAGCTGCGTAGACTCTTTGTTGTTTAAATCATCTTTAAAAAATTGCAAAATTTCCTTTGCCTGTTTTTCTCTTGGGAATCCGTCCTTTCCCTGAAGTGAAAAGTCCATGATGAAATGCACGATTACATCATTTGGAAAAACAAAATTCAAGATAAACATTTATCCTGCCGTAGGCTGGGTCTTTTTTGATCTTCTGAAGCTCCTATACTGACAGAATTTAAACCACTTTCACATATGGCAGACATGCTGACCAGAAGTCGATCAGCATGGCACTGAAAATCACCTTTACTAGGAAATCCTGTGAACGTCACGCATGAGGGAGTGTGTGAATGAACATGCCGTATACGTGTTATCAATCTAACCCAAATACATCATACAATCCCCCATTTTCATTTCAATAAAACTGAAAGACAGGAGAATTGCCAGAATTTCTTTAATAATAAAGTGGTTGTCAAAACAAGTCCTAATTGGACATTGTCATTTATGAAATATTTAATAAAGCCGTTTACCTGCACTTATCACTTTAAATTTCACATTCAAACAAATGGCTTTCAGTCTTTCTTGGGCTTTTCCAATTATTTCACAATCTTTTTGTGACCATGATGATAAGAATAATGAGAGGTGCAGAACACACATGACCAGGACCCACAAATACACCTCTCTTCAGCCTGTGGATCCAGTGACGCCTCACTCAGCAGGCTGCCTTGAGGATTCCGGGGTCTCTGAATGCGACATCAGCTGAGAGGATGACTGAGACTGAGATTTGGGTATTAGAGTCAGGGGCACAGGTTGGAAAATCCTCCCAGATTCAGTCTTTATTTATGTGAAGACTCAACTTTATTGTGGTTCATAAGACGAAAAAAGAACATTAAAAGAAATTTTGTAAAAAATGGTAGTTTGTAAAGTAGGGAAGCCATTATATATACATAAATACTATATTTATTACATATTTATTGTATATAGGCTTATAGGGTCATTATTCCCATGTGAAATTCTTGCTTCCCTAACAAACTCTTACACATCTTCTCCCAAGGCGCAGGTTGCCTCAGACTCCTTGAATTTTGCTAAATTAATTTTACCCTCCCAAGCCTTCCAGAGCTTGCTACAGAGAAGCATCTCCAAAACATGAGGCTGCCACCACCATGCTTCACGGTGGAGATGGTGTGTTTTTGACAACCTGCAGTGTCTAGTCTGCTGGCCAAAAAGCTCAATTTTGGTCTCATCAGACCAAAGAACCTTATTCCAGTTGACTTCAGAGACTCTGGCAAATTCTAGCCAAGATGGCATTTGCATTATTTTTAGTAACAGTCATGCTACCATAAATTTGTGACTGGTGAAGCAACAGTTGTAGTATGCTCAGTCTCTCCAATCTCAACATCTTTTAAAGTTCTCTGGGTGGCCTTCTTCACTAGTCTTCTACTTGTGCGATCACTTAGTTTTTGTCGACGGCTGTGCCACTCGTTCCATTTTGTAATTATAGATTTAACTGGACCCCAATCCCGTGGCTTGTGCTTTTCAAATACCTTTCCATGAAGGTGCCTGGAGTGCTCTGTTGTCTTCATCATGTAGATGTGGTCACCATACTGACTCACCACAAGTTGAATCTTCAAAGATAAGTTGCATTTATACTGCAATCATTTGAAACACCAAACTGGTGCTCTCTATTTAACTAATTATGGGATTTCCTACACAAATTGATAGACCTAGAGATGGCTTAGGTTTGTCATATTAAAGGGATTAATACTTTTGTCATCAACTGTTTTGTTTTTTGCCTGCCGAAGGGCTGCAGAATGGCAAATGGATGAATCTCTGTAAACAACAGTGAAGCACGGTGTCGGTTCCCTGCACAGTTTGGATTGCACTTCCACAAAGAAAGTTGGTGATTTGAACAAAACTCCAAAATCAGTACATGCAGATTCTGATCCATCAAACAATACCAGGGAGGTGTTGGTCCCAACGTCATTCTGCAGCATGACAATGAGCCTAGACACACGGCCAAAATCATAAAAACTACTTACAGTGAAAACAGGAGCAGGGAATCCTACAACAGATGGTACAGTACTCACAGAGCTCTGATCTCAACATCATTGAGTCAGTCTGGGATTAAGTAAGACAGTCAAAGTCTGCAGTTGAACTGGGGCAAGTGAACAACTGACCACGTGAGAACCTTCAGAAACTGCAGGCAAATGGACCGAAGAGAATTTCTACTGAAGACAAAAGGTCATCACACCAAATATTTGTTTCGTTTTTTTTCTGTTTGCTGCACTTTCTAGGCAGCTTATTAATATATAAAAACATTAATGGTATGTTTTTGGGAAAATAATTCTGCTTTCCAGCATTTATCCACAAGTGCCTAAGACATTTGCACTGTACTATAAATATAATATGTCATACATGAAGACTAGCGCTGCTGCCTCGCAGTTGGGAGATCTGGGGACCTGGGTTCGCTTCCCGGGTCCTCCCTGCGTGGAGTTTGCATGTTCTCCTCGTGTCTGCATGGGTTTCCTCCGGGCGCTCCGGTTTCCTCCCACAGTCCAAAGACATGCAGGTTAGGTGGATTGGCGATTCTAAATTGGCCCTAGTGTGTGCTTGGTGTGTAGGTGTGTTTGTGTGTGTCCTGCGGTGGGTTGGCACCCTGCCCGGGATTGGTTCCTGCCTTGTGCCCTATGTTGGCTGGGATTGGCTCCAGCAGACCCCCGTCACCCTGTGTTCAGATTCAGCGGGTTGGAAAATGGATGGATGGATGAAGACTGCTGTCACTGATCTCATCACCTGAGCATCTCATATGATATGACTCAAATATTTCAGGGTATGTCTGTTCAGCAGAGTTTTATATTTCCAAATTATCACAAGCTTGACCAATTTCTGGCAGCAAATAAAGTTTCGCCTGATGGACTCTGTACACTTGCAAAGACTTTTCAGGTATGGCGTGTTCAGCTACAATCTCAGCTGTTTTATTTCTTTTTTTCCAATTTGTTGGGGTTTGTAAAACACACAACCTCAGACGAACGAGCCTCTCATCTGTTTGTCAGGAGCAGAACACCTATGGTGCTTATTCCTCGTAGCTGCATTACACGCTTAATACTTTTGGGTGAGCACTCATTGGTTGTTAGTTCTCACACACACAAGCCCACCCCATGATGTAAAACACAGTTTGATTTTGTTAGGATAGGTCAAAGACTGGTTGGAGTGAGCCATTGGAGATGTCAGACTACACGATCAGCAATCACGAGCGCGCCACCACAACTGCTTCTGTCTTGCTAAGAATATGTAAATGAAGTCTATAACGGAATATTGCAAGAAAAGTTTTGTAATTTGACATGGCCTTAACTGGCAAGGTGTTGCCAGTGCTAGAAGGACACAGAAGACTGGTAGGGTTAAGAAGGGCCTTCAGTATTAAAGAAGAACACACACTGGTTCTTTTCTTCCAGATGCCAGTGTTTTCAAATATCCTCCTCCCTTAGGCATACCTGGACATTTTGTTTTGTGTCATAACAAACATTTTTTTTTGTGCTAGTTTCTAAAGCGTTTTTCACCAGATAAAAGCAATAAAAAGCAAATGACTGCACAGATCAAAGCGAAGCTTTTGCTGGAATTCAGCACAACAAAAACCTATTAGTCTTAAAGATAACAAATCGGAGTCTGAGAGGCAGATGAAAGACGGAGCAATAGAAAGCAAAAGCCTGCAACCACTTAGTGATCAAGAAAATCCAAAAAATAGCAATCAAATTTAAAATCAGAAAACTTCAAATATAGAAAATTGCAAAAAAAAAAAAATCATTTACAAGGAAAGATCAACCCAAGGTGACTCAAGGGTGCAGTGTGCAGATAAAATTCTAGATGGCATCTGAAAAGTTATGGAAGTGAGAGGTGTACAAAATGAGAATGTCAGAGCAGAGATGGAAAACATCACAGCATGACAGCCCCCTGATGATCTTTTAGAGAGGTCTTTGGAATGCTCTGACTTCGCCAGCCATTTCACTATGGTATTGCTATTTTCACTCCTAGTCTGCATACATCTGCACCCTTCATGGGTGGAGTGAGAATAATATGATACAGACCTGCTCACCACCAGTCTTGGGTAGTGGAGGGTGGGCATTATTATAGGCTTCCATGGTAATTGCCAAAAGAGTCCTACAATTTCTAAATCAGCTGTCTCTTGTTCTTTTTAATGCACTCATGTAGATGTTGGAGCAATAAGTTGCCAAGGTCAAGAGGATTGTCTTATAGAGTATAGGTAGTGTCACGCAAGCAGCTAAAGGGCTCAAAAAAGGAAAATTCCATGCCAGACCACAGGGTGGCAGAGGGCACTGATCCTTTCTCTTTTTCCTCAGCAGACCGACCACGGGAAATTCCGCCTGGGCTCAATGACGTCACTTCCACTTCTGGACCCGATGACATCACTACCAGTTCCGGCCCAGATGGCATCACTTGTGATTCCTGCCCAGATGACGTCATTTCCCCTACCCGGCTTTAAAGCTGCCATGTTTTGTCTGTCTGTTAAGGACTAATGTCTGTTAAAACCATTTGAGCAAATCTTTGCTTTTTGACAGCCTATTTTCAAGTATATGGGTGTCTGCCCCCAAACCTTTTTTCTGTGTTTTCTGAATCATTTCACAGTTGCTTCAGCTTTGTACCCTCAATAGCTAATGCCACACTTTCCAATCACTTTTACAACACATCGACAACACGCTCTGTTTTGGGGATTGTTGACGGTTGTTGCAGATAAATAACTCAAAATCTTTGGAGTGGTGACGTGTAAACTAATCAAAACTTGTAGAAGCCTTCTCTGCATTCATTCCATCTGCCCGAGTATCTCTTTCTTTATCCTCCTCAGTGGTTGTCGCCTCTCTTGTATCTCGTGTCTCTGGCATGGGTCCTGCAGTTAAACTAAATACATCCCTTCCTACAGGATGAGCTTCATCTTTAATGACAAAGAAATTAAATCATAAAAAGTTTGAATTGGCATAAGCCATCTTAATTTGGGTTGCTCATGGGAAATGTAATAATTTGCTTCATGAAATATTTTGAAATTTGAATTTGTCATTTAGACAACTAGAGTTCTGTAGAGGGCTAGACTCTTAGTAAAGGATTAAAAATCAAAATGACGTATTTGTAATCACTGACCTTGAAATAGTTGGAACAATATCTGACATGCCTATGTTTGACATTTGTCATTTTTAACCTTTTGGGAGTGGCTGTTAGAGTGCCAGGACCACCAGTAAAGAGTCAGATATCCAACATATCAGGAACCTCGAAAGAGCATAAAACAACACCCCATATTCCTATATTACAGGTCCCCATTTTTAGAGGTTTTGTCAATAGGACTAATTTTGACCCCTTGTATCCCATTTGGGTGAATCCCTGGGGTTGGTTGAAGTGGCACAAACAACAGTAAACCATTCTGATCACTTTTGTAATTGATACATGTTGATCGCAAGGCTGTAATTTCCTGCAAAAAACGTGGTCCAAAATGTCCTAAAAACGAGGGTCTGTAGGTCTAAAGGAATAGAAATAAGGAGGACCCCAAAAAGCTTGACATCTTGCATAATTAGACATCAAGAAGAGTCGAAGGGTTTCATATACTGGTGAGTCAGGAGGTGTTGGACAAAAGAAACTGAGGTAATATCCAAGCGCTCAGAAGTTATTCTTATGAACACAAAAGCTAAAACAAAAGAGTTAACAAAAATGAGAAAATTCTGAATAAATATTTATAAATGTTTTTTGAGACAGTAAGAATGAAAAGATATCGTCCAGCTTAACAAACCAACACTATAGTCAGATGACCAGGTAGGGAAGGAAAACAAAAACTTCTGGAGAAGATGAACCTGCAGGGGTTACAGAGCAAAAAGACCACTGAGCCGCTTCTAGGCATTCTAATACAGTCATCTGTCATTATCTGATTATATTTCATTCTTGAAAAACAGGATGTTAAAAATCTATTTCCTGTTATTTCAAATAGGAAAAAATAATGATGCATCCCCGGCCCATCAGAAAACCCCCAACCAATTTCCTTAAATATTTCTTAAACATTATAAAACATCATCCATTCCTTGACATCTCCATGATAAAAAAATATTTCATCAGTCAATTATCTAATCAAGAAACTGTTAATCAGATCTTTCATGGAAATATTTTTGCATGTTACCCTATGACTAGGATATGAGCAGAAGAAACACGGTCTTCACCATTGTCAAGCAGAGGGAAGGCTTGCCTGCCAGGTGGGCTTGTCTTACAGCAAAATGTAGTTCTGAAATTTATCTAAAGTAAAAAACACCACTTTTCAATTGCCTTCATTGTTTTTTTTTACCATTTTTGGGTTAATTTTTCAAACTTTCATAGAAATGAAGTAATACTGCAGTCACTGCACAGGCATGTTTTGAAGTAGCATATTGGAACACAGCCTGGATGATACAGGATGATCCTATTTTGGCTCAGTGGCTTATAAAAAATGCAAAATGAAATCCTGCTGCCATTATAGGCCTGCCTACAGTCTCTCGGGTAGGGTGGCTTGCACCTCTTCTCACTTTTTGTCACTTACTGTCTCACACGCACAGCAATGACCTCCATAACACCTTCTGCCCAGCACACCTCCCTTCTAGAGGTAACTGAAGGTTGTGGCACCTGACATCACTGGCGATTGGCGCTTAAGCGTAGAGCCCCTTTGGCATTGGACACTGAGAGAGCTCACAGTTAATAACGATAAAGGAGAACAAGAGGAGGACTGCCTTTTTACTTTCTCTTATACAATTTTGATGAATCTCGATGTTTTAGACCACCCTGAATCTGAAAATATCATTTTTGGAATTATGTCTGTACCAGTAACGGCGCACCGCATGATAATGTGCAGTGAATACACTTGACTTGAGTATTCCTAGTTTTCATCCTCTTTCTCTGTACATTTCACATTCGTTTGCTCAGAGGTTGATGCGCTTGCTGCTTCCTGAGCAGCTCTTCTTTTCTCCTCCCTTGTGGCCCGCTTCTTTTCTTCTTTCGTCTGTATCTTTTCACATTAACACTGATTAAGTCAGTGTTTGTGTTGCAATTACTTCCTTAATTTCTCACTTAAGCCGACACTTAAGTCTTCAATCTGCCTCAAGAATGATTTAAGATATGAAGAGGTAGGGGAAGTGATGGCGAAGGTGGGAGGTAATGAGAATGGCACCTGTACACATGTGCTGCATGGCTGCCCTGCTGGCCGCCGCTGAGAGTTGATTCTACAATAAAATAAAATAAAAAATAAAAAGAGGCAGTAGTAGTAGTATATGTGTACCAAATTTCAGGTCAGTAGTTCAAATGGTTTGCGAGCTACAGGTGATTTAAAATCCTGGACAGACGGACAGACAGCCAGAGTAGTGTATTATATAAGAAAATATCTGCCTGTGTGTGTATGTAAACACGATAACTTGAGAATGCTTTCACTTAGGTCAACCAAGTTTTGGATACAAGTATTAGGTACAAAACGTAGCTTTCTTATCAACGTTTTGGCTATTTCCGTTAACCAGAAGTGGTGCTTTGCCTTTTATTCATGCAGCTGCAGAGTCTGATTTATTCAACTTTACTTTTATAATAATTGTTCAATATATCATTCATTTGATTTGATTTGTTGTTGAATGTTCTTTAATGTACATAATATAAAAATATAATTATTGTCTTGGAGTTTACTCCTCAAATATCCATCCTCATATCTGAGTATACGAGAAGGGGAGAACACTCCCGATTTTTTGTTTTGGAATTCTAGTGCTTGTCTTCATTTTCAAGATCTGCATGTCTTTCCTAAGAACACAGAACATAAGAAATTTGGCAAACAAGAGGAGACCATTCTGTTCATCAAACTAATAGCTAAGCTGTCCCAATTTCTCATTCAGATTCTCCTTAAAGGTTGTCCAGGTTTCTGCTTCAACTACACGTCTCAGTATTTTTTTGAAGATTCCCTACAACTCTTTATGAGAAGAAGTGCAACTGATCAGGTTTATTGGGAATCATCTGACTGTTCATGACTTTATAATCAAAGCATCTGATGGATTTATTCATTTGTTTATTGCTTTCATTGTGAATTGTATTTTTGTCTTTTTTAAGTATTGTATATATTCTCAATATTTCCATCTGTAATTTATTCCATTTTTCTTTATTATAGCCAACATTTGTTTTGTGTCTCTGTGGGAGTGGAGTGCGGGCTGGACTTTGCTGGAATGACTTTGGACAGACCACAACATGATTCAGCCCAAGGATGACTTCTAGATTCTGATTCAGTCCTGGTGTTTTTATCTGTAAGTACTTAATACATCTTAAAAGTGCATTTCCCAGACCTAGGACAGATTTCTACTGTTGTCTGCTAACCTGAAGGACTTGCAGATGTGTCCTACCACTCCACCATCTCCCATCTCTCTCTTTCATTCAGTGGTCAAGCAGCCCATACATTAGATCACCTGTCCTTTGACATACTGGGTGAACTTCTTCAGATGGGTTCCCCTCTTTCCCTTACGTTGGTGCCATTTAGGTCTCATCTATGAGGCATCCTGTTAATTCAAGGTCTACCTACCTGTGGTGATCCCTGCCTTTTCACATTAGCATGAACAGCTGCTCTCTTCTTGGCTTTGTGGGTCTCACTCTTCTTGCACAGCCTCTCTGTGGGACTTTACAACTACTGCAAAAAACATTTGGGTTGTGCACTTTCTGTGGAGTCCACCTGGACACCTCATTACTGTGTGGTGTGGTGGTTAAGACCATCAGTGACACCGAATGACCATGAGCAAATCACCTTTCCTGCCTGTGTTCCAATTGGAAAAATGAAAGTACTGTCACTAATTGTATTTCAGATGTGTTAAGTTGCCTTGGATAAAAGTGGCTTAACACAGTAATAATAATAATAATAATAAATTCTAGCTATCTACAATAAAATATCAAAGAGCGTTGACAAATACAGGTCGGTCTTTATGATTCAGGGGTGGATCCATCTATTTGTGGGTTTGTCGTTAATAATTAAATGGAAATTAGCTTGTGAGTTTTGCAACCTACTGTGGAAAACTGCAGATGAAACTGTAGTAGTGCTATTTAAATGGACTGCAAATCCCAGCAACCCCAGGAGCACTATGTTATTGGGTATCTTCAGAGTTGCCGCAAGGGCTGCTGGGTGAAAGTTGAGGGTGCTAGTTTTAAAAATGAGCCATAAGAAGTTGACAGGCTCACAAACAGCCATGTCTTTTTGTTTCAATGCTTCACTCCACAATTGGATTACAATTACGCCCATTGGATTACTGTCTTCTTTGGATGTATGTTCTTGTCCTGTCTCCATTTGTTTGTGCAATTTCATCTGGGTTGGAAACAACTCTTCGTCTGGAAGAACTCCTAACTTTTACAACTCTTCACTTACATCAACATCACAGTAGGACAAAACTTTACATAACATTCAGGTGTCTGTTCACAGGGGATTTCATTTCATAACTACACCATCATCAGCTTTTGCAGAAACTGGCCTGAATCATGAGTGTTTAATGTTTATTATTTTGTGTTTAGTGTTATGCTAGATTTCTTTCTGTATCTGTAATATTATTCATTTTGGTCATTTATTACCCTAAACATACACACAACTTTATTATAATCAATAAGAGAACTGGTGAACGACACACTTTGTTTGGGGAACTCCACTCATCTTTGCCTCGGCAGCCAGCGTCACACAAGTGATTTTACGCCGTGATTCTTATATCTTGTGCTTCTTACAAATTTTTGCTTCTTATTTAGTACAATAATCATGGGCTCAAAACATATTTGGAAATTGGTCCTGTGCCAATAACTCCTGTGAATCACAAAGAAAAACTGTATTTTGAAATAAGAAATATAAAAAATAAATAGAACTGCGAATAAAGGCATAGCCAAACAAACAAACAGATTAGACAATAAATCTTTGCCCTAATGCCCCATTGGGCCTGACTGAACAGTCAATCAGTCCATGACTGACCATTAGTGTGGCTCAACAGCTTTCTCATCTACCAATGCACCATGGGAACAGGCCCCAAGTTGCATGTTTCTCTCAAGCTCTTTCTTTCTCAGTCTTTTCTTTTCCTTTGGCCTTTCATCCTCCCATTACTAAGCCTTTTCACCCCCAGCTTTGCATATTTAGGCAATGGCAGGAGGCCCTTCTGCAATATCCTTAGATAATATCCTTAGATTAGCTTTAGAAGTCATACATGAATCATAAAGTCTCTGGGGCCACCAGGTCCCACACCCTGAGCTCGATTTAAAGAGCTAGTCACTTGTCTGATGTAAGCAGGACTCCGCTATTACTAACTGTGAGGCCAACCGGTAACCTTCCAGCATCTTGTGCACATTTTTCCTTCTTTCCTCCTAATCCACTAAACTCTACTTCTAAATTTGTTTTCTTCTCATCTCCCTGTCTCTTTCATTGTGACCTTCACTTTATATCCTTTCCTGGTGTTAAATTCTAGAGCAATAGTAGAAACCTTGTTAGGGCTGGACCTCTACCAAAAAATCCTGGTACTAACATGCATTGCCGTCCTCCTGTGTCCCCTGGTTCTTCTGTAGCCCTGAGGCCAGACTCACTCTTAAACACATGAACACTCCTGTTCTTGCTACATCCTAGCATGGCTCTATTTGCTTGTTTTGGAGTTCCCTGCAGCCACCTATTATGAGTACAGCTAGTCTTATTATTTGAGAAGGTGAATGGATCGTTGTGCGCATGACAAATGGAGGCCCCTGTCTGCAAGTAATTATCTAAATTCCAGGCCCCTGGTAAACACAACAGTGGGGATTTCACTGGTGCCACCGCAGCACCTAATTTACGAAAGACCTGGGGCTTCATGTATACAATTTACTTTCTCTTGGAAATGTGTATTAGTTACTTAAGCAAAGTTGGGATTTGCAAAACATGAACTTGGTGTGAAAATTGGCTTAGCATTATGAAAAGTTTCAACAATCTGTAAGTCCTGTGCAGAGTTTTTGGCATTTTAGAGACACCAGGCAATAGGACAATAATGTGAACAAAAAAATCTTGTTTTATTGCATATATCAATGATGCATCAATCACATTCAGATACTCACAGGTAGCAGACATGTTGTCTCATTTTCAATGTTGGTAGTAATGCCTAATGCATGTGGTTGATGTTAATTTTATTAGTGTGTAGTGTGAGGGATGGAATTACTGGGGTAGAGAGCATGCACAGGGCATTACCTTCCCTGGAGCATTAGGTGGCAGCCCCCCTGGGTTGCAGCGGTGCCTTGGATACCCACAAGGCATCATGGGACATAGAATTCTTTGTCACAGCCCTATTGGGTTCAGTGGGTGCCGTCAGGAGATACTGCAGGGACTGGGGCACCCTACTTCATAGGGTTTCCATTTCACATGGAAGTGCTTTCGGAACATGTCTACGGAGCACCGGAAGAGATAAAAGGAGCTGCCTGCCTCACATGAATAAGCCAGAATTAGATGGAAGGAGGACAAAGTTTTCGAGGAAGAGTGGAGGAGGCAGTGGTAGAATGACGGAGAGAGAAGGGGAAAAGAGTTATTGTGTGCTACTCTGCTTATTGTAGTTGTGGTTATTGACGTGGGAAACACTTATTGGAAAAGTTTCCCACAATAAAAGACACTTTGTGCCTTTTCACTTGTGTCCTTGCCTGTTTGTGTTGGGTGTTTGGGGAGCTGGAGCGCCCCCTGATATCCACAGTAGTCTGTTTTGTCTATAAAAAGGGTATGCTGTGTGATGCACAAGATAACTAGCAATGGTAACGTTAGCAAGAAACCTGCCACCACACACAGTATGACATTGAAATCTGCTTTGCACACTACTATTTGATATAATAAAGGAATCATGGGTTCAGCTGGGACACCTCTCAATAACATTAATCAGACAAATTTGAGCATCACATATTAGTTGTATATTAATTGAATGAAACCGGTTTCTATTTACAAAAGCAAATTCTCTCTCTCCTTTATCACAGTGTGCAGTCAACTGCACCCTCCACTAGCGGGCTGTGAAACTACACGTATTTTATGACACATCACAAAGTGTTAGAAAAAGCAGACACAAAAGAGGAGTCTGGCAGTTATTTGGTTTCACTTTAAGCACTGATTAAAAAATCCCATTTTGATGGTGTGATACAGCTCAGGAATGACTATGAGATTCCTGACCAGTTAGCCATTTCACTCTGAAAAGCGCCTGATGCCAAATACCCTATGGTTGTTAAAGCCTGTCATGGAATAGGAATTAGTTCTTTGTGATTGTCTCTGTAATGTAGGCTCCAAGTCAGCAGAAAACTCCAAGAAAAGAAAAAGACAGTCTCTAAGAAGTCTAAATCAGCTTATAAGCCAGTAAGTCATCATCGTGAGCCAAAAAACCATTGTAGTCCCTGAAAACTCACTCCTTGTGTAGCCCCACACACTGCTGTGTAGCTCCACAAAGGTTTGCCACAGTGTGTTGACTTGTGCAGCACTACACGACATAGCGAAGAGACATGGGATGCTCTGCCACCCCATGGGACATCAACACAGTGGCATGGGCAATGAAAGAGACTTGTGTGTAGTGTAGCACTGGCTTTTACTTACCAAAATTAATTTTATTTATGTGTGCTCTCAGCACTCAGGTGCTGTTTCCTGCTTCCATTCTTCTTTTATTGGTGAATTCCACAGAGAGACCATCAAAAAGAATGTTGTTGTGGTTCTCCACTTCAGTCAGTAATACCTTTAAGTTCACAATCACTAAAGTTTCATTTTCAGTGGTTTTGATGAAAGACCTCACTCAGGAATATGGCCAGATTTATATGGTGATTAGATCATGAGGTGTTTTTTTAAGCCATACATGGTTACTGGAGGGAGGCGATGGTGAGTGACAAAAAGCGAGTATATAAGCTCAGATTTTTATGTTGATTTGAGACTCATAAAGAAAACCGCCGTGGCACTTGACATACGTACAGTTTTATAAATTTTTGTGCACATGATGTTTTTACCTTTTGAGCAAACACAAAATTGTGGCATGGAAAGATTTTCTACAAGATTCCCATGAACTCTACTGTTCAATACCTTCCCGTTTACTATGAAATATTGCATTTTGTGTTGTTTGCTATCTTTGCCAAAGAATATAAACTGGATGTCTTAAAAGTAAAGTTATATTCTAGTCAAAAGTAACACAATATTCTAGAGATGAATGTTACAGAGAAATAAATTCATTTATTATCTGTATCTACTTTGTGCAGTTCAGATTTATGGCAGGTTCCAACTCTGGATGGCATGCTAAAGTTGTCAAATGACCTAAATATGTCAGTCTAAAGACACTTCTTACATGAAGAACATTCATCTACTGGGCTCGATGCCCAAAAGATGTGATTTGGGAAAGTATTTCTATAAAAGAAGGCCAATTTGGTCAGCGAGCATAAACTGTGAACATTTATAGAATGGAACTTATTATCTCCAGTCTGTTGTTTCCCTTGAGAGGCTGTTTAATTTACTGTGATGTTATTGTGAAGGGCGAGTTTCAAAATATAACTATGTTTTGTCTGGGTCTGAAGTACTTGTAGGATGGAGGTTGAGTTCACGGCATTAGACACATTCTTTTAAGTGTGTTTAGGGGGCCATTTGATTTATAATGCTGTAAATATTTTAAGGAAAAAAGCAAAATGACTAAACATTTGAAGACTAATTGTTTTATAAAGTTTTTTTCCACAGGATTTTGTATTCTATGAGAAAGTATTCTAACACGCATCACTGAATGCATTACAAATGGCACAACAGCACTGTTTGTGAAGCTTCAATTGAATTTATTTCACTGGCCCTTAGTCTTCAGCATTCACAAAGTCATATTTATGTCACTAGCAGACCAATACGATAATGTCTCTTGAATAATTTCACTGGTATGTAATTAGCAGTATAACATAACATACTGAATACCCGCGTAATCCAATTCAGGTTTGTGGGGGACCACAGCCTATTCTGGCAGGACCAGGAGCAGCCCTGGATGGTGGACCAGTCCAAAGGAAGGCCCACACACTCTCAGACATTCAAATGGGGCTGATCTGAGATCACCATTTAACCTAACTAACATGACACAGACACGGAAAGATCATGAGAACTCCACACTGCTGGAAATTTAATTCATACTAAGAATACTAGATCTGTGAGGTGACCGCCATTCTCACTTTGCTGCCAGTGACTTTAAAATTTGGTCGGAAATTTTCTATTTACATTTGGCTCAGAATCGTTAAGATCTTAAGGCTGGGTGTTTAGTCGCTTTCAAAGTTACATTATTCAGCCATTCACCGTCACTGCTCCCTTTATGGTTTCAACTCTGGTGATCCTTCATCACAAACATTCAAATACTGATGCAGCGGCAAGAAAAAGTAAGTGAACCCTTTTGAAATAACCACATTTAAGTATAAATCTCCCTTAAAATATGGTCTGAACTTCATCTAAGCTACAATAATGAACAAACATTAGTCTGGTTTAACTAATGAAGCAAAATTATTGCATTGTTCCCATACATACTGAATACTGTAGAATGGAAAAATTATATTTACTCTAGGCCGAGGACTTCAACAGAAACACACTGGAGTCAGGTGTTGACAAATCTGAAGTCCAACCAATGAGGTGTGACTAATTTAAATAGACTGAAACAGTTTTGAGTTTTCACAAGAAGCGTCTGCTGATGTGGAGAATGACCCGCAAAAAAGAGATCTCAGAAGATCTATGATCAAGAATTGTTGATTTACATAAAGCTGGAAATGGTTACAAAGCAGTTTCAGAAAGTCTACGTATCCGTCAGTCCACAGTTAGACAAACTGTGTATAGATGGCTGTGATTTAGTACTGTGGCTGCTCTCCCTGAAGGTGGACACCCAGCCAAGATGATTTAATGGCTGCAACACGGGGCTTGAAGGAATCACTGGGACAGGTTAACATCTCTGTTCATGAGTCTACCATACAAAAAACACTGAACAGGGAGTAAGCCAAAGACCATCTTGACACTCCACAATGCTACTGGAAAATGTTTTGTGGACTAATGAAACTAAGGTTGAATTGTTCAGGGAAAATATGCAGCATCAAATACCAAAATGAAAACATCGTTCCAATGGTGAAGTATGGTGGAGGGAGCATCATGATTTGGAGCTGCTTTGTATGGCAGCTTGCCATCATCGCAGGAGAAAATGAATTCCCAAGGTGTTCTACCGTGGGTGGGAGTGCACCAGTTGAAGCTCAGTAGAAGCTGGGTGGTGCAGCAGGACAATGACCCTAAACAGAGAGGTACATCTGCTACAGAACACCTTCAAAATGATAAAATCTACCTTTTGGAGTGGTTTAGTCAGAGCTCAGAACTTATCCTGATGGAGATGCTGTGCAATGACATCAAGAGGTTCACACCAGACATCCTAAGAATATGGCTGAACTGAAGCAGGTCTGTAATGAAGAATGGTCTAAAATACCTCCTGAACATTGTCCATGTCTGATCCACATCTACTGTTTGAGGTTATTGTTGCCAAAGGTGGTTTGACCAGTTAATAAATAAAAGGGTAAACTTTTATTTTTTTATAGTACACTGTGAATGTTTGATGGGTTGGGTGTGTTCGAGAAAGACATGAAAGATTCTAATTTGTGTGTTATTAGTGTAAGCATATTGTTTTTGTCTATACATGTGACTGAGATGAAGATCAGATCTCATTTTATGACCAATTAATGCAGAAAACCAGATAATTTCATATATTTATCTTGCCACTGTATGTAAATCTGTCATCCAAAGTTCCCCTTCTGTTATCCTACCGATCAGGTGAACTGACTTTATAGTTTCTTACGAGTCAAGTCAAGTCAAGTCAAGTCCTCTTTATTGTCGTCATAGTCATATACTAAATATATGGTGAGAAGAAATTGCGTGCCCACAAGATACACACGTCTTATCTTATTGTACTTTGTTAATAACTTTGCCAAGTTGCTATGTGACTAAAATGGATTGATTTTTGAAGGGCTGATGGCACACCTTCAGGGATCTGAGTTTAATTCCAGATAAGCCAGCTATTTGTGAGATTGCACTATTCTCTTAGTGGTCATGCCAGTATTACCCTATACAAACACACATTAGGTTAAATGGTGTCCCCAAATTGGAGGGGTATTAGTAAGTGTGGGTGAAAGTGTCCCATTGTGCATTGGCTACTCTTCCAAGGGTGGTTCCTGCCTTGCATCCAGTGCTTCAGAGACAGGCTCAGGCTTACCACAATCGTGCAATGATAATCACTGTGTCACAAAATATAGCAGACAGAGGGATGATTTAACTCAGGGCATTTAGAGCTGCTGCTTCCTGGCTCCAGGTTCATGAGTTCACTTCCTGGTGATTATTTGTGTTGAACTAGCACATTTTCCTAAGGTCTGCATGAGTTTTCCCAGACGCTCCTTCTGATTTCTCAGATGGCACACAGTACTGTACTCATCATCACTGCTGCCTCCTAACTCCAGGGTCCTGAGTTTCAGCCCTGGCCCTGTCACAGTTTCCATGTCTGTGTGGGGTCTTCTTTGTCTCTTCTGGTTTTCCTCCATTTTAAGGTAATTGGTAATTACAGTTGAGCATGTATATGTGTGACTGTACTCTTAACCTAAACTTGAATGCGCCCTTAAAGGACTGCTGTCCTGTTCAGAGTTTTTTTCTGTTTTATGCTCAGTCCTGCCAGGGTTGGCTGCAGTCCCCAAGGTCCCTGAATTGGATTAGGCACATTTCATGCGAAATGATTACTACAAAACTGAATTTACAAAAAAATGTTTTTTGTAAAATTTGAAAAACAATACCATTTTGTTATCTGCGGTGGGTTGGCACCCTGCCCGGGATTGGTTCCTGCCTTGTGCCCTGTGTTGGCTGGGATTGGCTCCAGCAGACCCCCGTGACCCTTTGTTCGGATTCAGCGGATTGGAAAATGGATGGATGGATGGATTTTGTTACATTTAAAATTCACGCTATAAGCACATATTGTTTCATCTCATCTGCCACCTTCTACTGCATCTGCAAAAAGAATGGCAAAATGTATTCTGTGTGGAAAGGGGTTGTAAGCTGGAAAGCTCACCTGCCAGCACTTCAGAGGCCCTGTTAAAATCCATTGACCTCGTGAAGGATCGACTTACAGAGTTGGGGCAAGTGAGCACTGATGACTCAAAATGAGCTGTACAAGGAACTCAATGTGCAGACAGATTGTGCACGAGACAAACAAAAGTATGGGGAACTGAATGAAAGGAACCGTGGGAAAATGGGGCAGTGTTGGAGAGAGGCCGAGGAAGGAGACTGCTACAGAATAATAATTAGTGAGCAATATAACTTGCTTTCCACACCATAAAACTTGAACTCCACAGAACTCCACACTTCCACCTCACATTGCTACAAATATGAATTTTAAGGGCAATTTTCATGACACTTTGTGAAAACTAAAGCCATCTGTGTTACTTAGCAGTATATCTCATGAAAATTAATAAAGCGATGGATGGATGGATGGATGGATGGATGGATGGATGGATGGATGGATGGATGGATGGAATCACTTAGGTTTCCAAAGTCCACTGTATCGTGGACTTTGTTTGCACTTCCCTAATTCACATAAATTTCCTTCAGAGATTCCCATGTCTTCCTCAAGGCATGCCATTGATGTCAGATGATGCAAACTGACTTGATGTGAGTGTGTAATTTAGGAAATTCATATATTGTCTTGTTAAAATGACATAAAAAATATGACAAATACCACAAAATGTAAATAAAAATTGACTCAGATGTTACTCGATCTCTGATGTCCAATTAGTAGCCACAGATCTACCATACAGTATATACTCGTGGATAAGTTCTCCCGTGGATAAGTCGGGGCTTGATTTTACCATATAATTTCTGGTATTTTATAATGTCCGTTGTATAAGTCGAGTGCGGAAAACTCACGCTATTGATCCAAGAGATTATGGCAATGCTAACACCCACCTGAGAGAGTAACCACAGAGCACACTGCCTTTTGTTTACTGTGTATTGTGCCTATGTGACCACACGGTAATACTCAAACTATTCCAAAGCAACGTTTGCACTGTTTTGTGTTTTTTGTATCTCACACCCTCATACACCTTTATTGTAAGAACATCCCTTATCTACGATGGAGCATTCGATCAGAAGAGAGTATGAAGCTGCTTTTAAATTAAAAGTCGTTGAAGTGACAAAAGAAATTGGTAACTGCGCTGCTGCAACAAAATTCAATATATCTGAGAAACTTATGCGAGATTGGAGAAGATGTAAAAAAAAATTAAGCGTCGCATTTTTGAACGGATGCATAAGTCAAGGTCTGATTTTATGATCGATTTTTTGGGTTTCAAGACCCGACTTGAATATATACAGTACTACAAAATATCAAGCACTTACAAACAATGTCCATAGTCTGGAAAATTCTGAAAGGCAGCAAACATGAACAGAAGTCCTTCATTTAAACAAGGAATCAGATTGTAAAGAATACCTACAGAAATTTGGGGTTTGCATTTAAGGTGGATGCCAGGAAACACCTCTTCATATGTGAACAGGGACCTGGAAAGAAAATACACAGACATGTGGTTGAAGCAAAAACCTGAGAACTTTTAATGCTATTAGGGTGAAATATTGGAACAACTTAGCTAACTGAATGTCCTCTCATTTGTCAGACTTTTTATATTTTATGTGCTTAACAGACAGAAAGATCCTATTGAATTGTCTGCAACTGGCAAGTTTGTCTTTTGTAAGTGAGAAAGCCATAAAGGTGTTGGTCTCAATGATTTTTACCATATTGAGGTGATTATTCTCAGATGTATTTTCTTGTCATTTCTTGTTGTGCCACATTCTCCCAGAAATCCTCAATACACAATTTTCTAATGAAACTCCCATTGAAGGCTAGAACTGGTCCAGTCAAGAAGGTTTCATACTTGTAGGGGTAATTCATGTTACTTATATTAAATTTCACATCCATCTCATCTCAGTTGTGATTCTACATCATTGAAAGCACCAGTTCAAATCCTTGATGAGTAGTCAAATCTTTATCGGCCTTTAAGATGTTACTATCCCAAATCTAACTTTCACAATTTCTTTTTAATTTGATAAGCGCTTTCTGATCAATGATTTTAGAACATCTCTTCTGGGTCTAATGACATGGAATTTACTTTACAGGAACTGTTGTAATATAAGTGAGAAAATACACCTTTAGTTATGAGCTGTGTGCTGGCACAATACTGTCTGTAAGTACTGCATTGTTGCAAGTCAGTGTTGTTGACATCATGATCTACAGATCTGTTGGTCAGTATGTGGAGTCTGCTAGAAGGCCACCTTTAACCTTCACATTATGGAGGTTGACTTTCACATTGAGGAGGAGGCAGGTTTGCCACTATTTCAGGTCTATTCACATCCTTCAGATCCGTTCCCTATGATCTCAATGGAATGATCATGTTCATGACAATATATAATATTGTAGGGCAGGGTCATGATGGAAGCCATTTTTTTAAATTAGAATGTGTTCTATCAGCTTTGATGCAGCAGAATTTAAGTCTGAGTTTGGACCAAGAGATGAATAAAAATTAGTAACCATTAAAATCAAGCTGGGGTCAAAAACTGATCATCACAACCCAAAAAACAGTTCGTAAAAAAATCTATGCCATAGATCTGCTTCCCTGAAAGGTCTTTCACAAGTTGACTGCCACATTGAAAAAAGGTACATTTGTTCCTGGTGCATTTTGTTATTGAGCAAAACTCACAATAAAAAATTATTTTCTTTTAAAAAATCTATTGGAGTTACCTTGGAGTTGGCATATGGTACAGAAAATTCTTTGTGCAACACAGCTGTGCCATAACTCAACTGCATCTAACAAGTTAGGTCGTTGTAATTTTATGTCCCAGTTTCTGTTTCATCTTCTTTTCATCTTTGAGAGATATTCAGATGATTTCTGTTCTACATATAATTATTTTTTTGAAAAATTAATGTTATTCAAAATATGAATAATAAGAAAAAAACAAATTGATTTTTCATTCTTATTTCAGGTGCTCACTGTCCTCAATTTACATGTGTTTCGCATAAATATGATTATACTTGGTATGACAGCCCTAAAGACAGTTTAAGAGATAACATGTAAGTGGCGTTGCTCTATAGATTTCCTACTGTGGATTAACTTGTATTTAGCAAAAACATATTAAATATAAGTTATATGAAGTTAAAGAATCCAGAAATTTTGATTTATATACTGGCTCATCACTGACATCGTGCATCACAACATTTAGTCTCCCAGTATTGGCATTGTTGCTGTCAATGTAAACAAATCACAAAATGGCTTTTCCCAACTCCACCTAATGCAAACAAAATGGCATTGCAGAGAAATAACAGAGAATATATTAACACAAGGCTATAGCTTGCCAGTCCTGCCCACTTATTTCTTCCAAAATAACACCAAGTCAAGTTTTGAAGGACCTTAAAGTCCCACTGGCAGCCATACCACGTGCACTTCATAACAGGTAATCCACCTACAGCTTAGAGTAACAGAGCAGAGTCCCTATTGTCATTTACAGGATTTGAACCGGCAACCTTCCGATTGCCAGTTTAGATCCTTAGCCACAGAGCCACCACTCCACTAATAGCAAATGTGTGGTGAGTTTACTGGTGCAAAAATGGCTGCCCTCATATCGTCCAGATAGATGCTGCACATTAGTGGTGGTTGAAGTGGCTCCCCACTCTCTACATTGAAAAGTGCTATATCTATCTATCTATCTATCTATCTATCTATCTATCTATCTATCTATCTATCTATCTATCTATCTATCTATGGTTTATTGACTTCTGTCTGAAAAAAAAACATCTGAATGCTTATGAAAAATTTACACTTGGCAAGTTTCCAACTGTGTCTCTATGTACAGTCTAGGTAACAGTCTCTATCCACTTTACTTTTGTTTTTCATAATTTTAAGCACTTCAATCATGTCTTCTCTTAATGCTCTTTTCCTCATAATTCATCCCCTGTAGCCTTGGAATCAGCCTAGTTGCTCTTCTCTGGACCTTTTGTAGTGCTGCTATGTCCTTTTTGTAGCATGGAGACCAAAACTGCACACAGTACTCAAGATGAGGCCTCACCAGTGTGTTATAAAGCTTGAACAGAACCTCCTTGGACTTGTACTCCACACACCAGGGTGCTATATAACCTGACATTCTGTTAGCCTTCTTAATGGCTTCTGAACACTGTTGTCTGGCAGTTGATTGTAACGAGTCCACCATAACTCTTAAATCTTTTTTAATATAGAGACCAAAAGTAATCCAAGTACTCCAGGTGAGGCCTCACTAGTGTGTTATATAACTTAAACATAACTTCCCTTGGCTTGTGCTCGACATCCCATATAACTTTAACCCGCCTATTAGTTTGGCCTGATTTTGTTCTGAAGTGGCAGACAAACCCAGTGGGCTGAAAGGAAAAATCCCAAACTTGCTTAAAATGTTTTAATAGGGTTTTTTTTTTTGTTATCACATTTCTATTGAAAATCATCAATAAGAATTAAAAGAAATGACATAAATTGGTAACCCCAAGAAAAGTGCAAAACAGAAAAACTATAAAGAATTGTTCAAAAATTCATTAACAATAATGACTAATCTCAACAATGAAATTCCCACCATGCCATAGGACACCAACGCTCAAAGAGTCTTAATGGAAACTGAAGAAGATTATGTGGGGCCAGGAAGAGGGACGCACCCCCATAGCCAATCCCACATGTCTAGAAATTAACAATGTAAAGAGCAGTGTGACCACTGGCCACCTCAGTCCCGACTAACTGTACCATTTCTGGCCATTCAGTGGTATTGGTACGAGTCAACTGGTTGATCTTTGTTGCTAAAATTTCAAGGAGAGTTAAAATTTAAAAATGAAGATTTCCAAGGTATGAAGGTTAGAGCGTTGGAAGATTTCTGTCAAGAGAATAATAAATTGATTTAGGGGTTATAGTGTCTAGAGAGAACAGCCTGAGCTGGACATGATTGAAGGGTAAAGAAGAAGAGTCCCAGAAGCACATCAATAGAGAAATTTTAAATCTTTTATTTAGTAAGTTGAATGTTTTTTTCTGCATTAGAGCTAAATAAGTTTCAGGTTTTTTTTACCCAGCACAAAAGTTTAGATGCGTTTATCCCTGGACACCAATTACTGCTCCACCCTGCAGTCTGTATACAGTACAGATCTAGACAAATATGTGAAGGCAATTTTAAAAAATGTCAGAAATGTCAAAAGATCTTCGAGGTTATACTCTTATGCCAATAAATCAGCAAACAGTCATTGCTTCAAACTGTATAAAGTGAAAATGCCACGTTTGAACGTATTTTATAAACTATACATTGAAATGTTTTCTTCTCTTTAAGCTTGAGAGTCAGTTGAATGGATGACACAGCCCTAATGTCTGAATTGTTGCAAGGCAGCGCTGTTTGTACAGAACTTGAGGCTGCCCCTTCACTGAACCTCCCTGACCCTTCTTGTGAGGTCTGTTGGGAGGATGAAGTTCCAATCAGCCGCCAGTTCAGAGACAGTTTATGTGAGCAAATTATAGTGAATCTCAGACTTCCCGTTTGATTATGAATTTCTGGTTCATCCATCAGAACAGATCCATGGATGACTATGTTATGACTTAATTGATTTAAATATGTAAGATTTCACATCAGGTCAATTTCAAGGATTAGCAGAGTGAATCAATTCCTGTGCCAGGCACTTCAAGGCCTAAAGTCCACCAACGGGCGAAAGGAAAAGTAATAAATTACGCTCTCCTCCTTCCTGTCTGACATTACAGCAAGAGTAAATCAGTGGTGAAAGGAAGAGTGAGTAATCTGATTCTCTGGAGAGTCATAAAAATAAACACTTGGAATGATTTCAATACAATACTAAATAATTAAGCCACTTGAAGTATGTGACTAGGTGGGCAGGTTAGCATGACTGGACTGTGTGTTTGAAGTGAACAAGATCTTCCTGGGCTTGGGTGGGCTTTTTTTCCACATTACTTTGATTGGTGACTCTTTATTGACCTGGTATGAGAGACAGTGGGTGTGTGTGCTTGGATAGCATCCCATCATTTGTTGTGTCAAATGCCACTAAAATAGACCGAGGCCCCTGTCTACGTAAAATGGCTTCAAAAAATGGATTGGGTAAATGTGACTACAGCTCAGTCCTGGGGACCCCCATGGCTACAGGTTTGATTCCAGTTTTCACAATCATGGCAGCGTCTGCATACACTGATAATTATGTTTCAGTTGCATCCAATTTCATGATTATAGTGGGCTAGTCAGTTTATTTTATGGACCTAAGTTAAGTATGGCAGCACATGCAGACTGCCCTAAAGATGGGGGAACTGAGACGAGGAGCACTGCATCCCACCAGTTTTTGGAAGGTCTGCAGAACATTCTACAATCCTTGGAAGATTCAAGAATGTAGGTGAAGACTTCTGGATGAGAAAATAAATTGGAGCCCCATTCAGACGGTAGCACCTCATCTTTGGTGGATGACACAGTAAGAGAGAGAGAGAGACAAATTACGGTACAGAAGAGTTTGAATAATATTTTTTTCTACAATTAATACATTTTTCATTATGAGTACATGTTTACATAGTTATTGTCTGTTTTTTTCACCTGTATTATTATCATTCTTTAATTTAATATTATTTATTGTATCAGTATGCTGCTGCTGAAGAATGTGAATTTCCCATTGGGATTAATAAAGTATCTATCTATCTATCTATCTATCTATCTATCTATCTATCTATCTATCTATCTATCTATCTATCTATCTATCTATCTATGTTATTTCCTAAGGTTAAGAAATGTAGGGAATCTTATGGTATGGTTATTTTTCATAGTATTACCTCTAGAGTGATGTTATGAATTATTATCATTTTGTTTACATTCTGCCACCACACCATCTTTGTTTTTACTGTTGGAGTTGCTAGTTCATTGCCACAGCACATTGCACAATTATCAGGGATGGAAACCCGAAAGGCAATTTAAAAGCTGACACTTCCTGTATTCAAGCATCCAAGATTACGGCTTGCCAAATAAAAGATCCTTCGATTTTCTGATTTAAATATGCTTTAATAAATATGATTTACAAATTACACCAAGCAGCTTTCAACAATGAGTTTAGCTTTGCATTTTGGTTTTGGCATTTGCTTTCTTGGTTTTTATGGTATTGCTATGTCTTAGGCTCACGTTGAATCTCTCGATCTTGACTAAAATAAATCCAACTTGTCCTGTTAAAGGGGGAAACAGGTGGAAAGATGATCAGAGATGCTGGGATGTGTTACATTACAGGGGAATGGCATAAAAGCAGCCATATCTAGCTCCCTGGGTGTATATCTGATATTTTATGAGGCGTTTCCTGTGGTCCATAAAACCATTGGGCCTTCTGTTGTACAAAGTTACACTCTGTGATTGTTACGTAAATGCTCCCATTATTGGGTTAAACTCTTATTCAATGTGGGATTTGGTCTTTCCATCTTTATATTATTATTTTTTTTTATTCTTTATTTCGCCTTATACAATTTCTTGTATTAGGAATTTGTTAGTTTTCGCATACCCCTTGGGGTCAGAGCGCAGGGTCAGCCATTGTACAGTGCCCCTGGAGCAGTTACAGGGTAAGGGTCTTGCTCAAGGGCCCAGCAGAGGAGGATCTCTTTTGGCAGTGATGGGGATTTGAACCAGCAACCTTCTGGATATCAACACAGATCCTTAGCCTCAGAGCAACCACTCCACCCTTATATTCTTTATAATTTATATGGTTATGGTTTATCAATTTGCTTTGGTGAGATTACGATTTTGCTGTCACTGCCTCCACAGGCATACTATTAGCTTGATAGGTCATATCAGCTCTGGTGTTACAAGTAGCCTTTCATAGGCTTATACACTCAAATACTTCCAACATGGATTTTTCTACTCAGTTTTACCAGGGCAACTTTTCTGAAATATTACTCCAGGTGTGGAGAGAATTGCACCTCCAGCTATAGGATTTGGGGGGCAATTGAACCAACATCCCCCATAGAAGGTGCCTATGGTGCCATTTCCTGGTCCATCACTTGTCTGCTCCATGTTATGCTAGTAAGCTCATTAGTAAGCCTGATATTAAGATAAAGCATGTTAATCTAAAGAGCTATAGAGCTGTTTACAATAAGGCATGTGCGTAAATAGGTGGGGCTCATCTAGAAAAATTAATGGAATTCTGAATATTAGACCGAGAAGACAAAATGGATATAGTTATTGGTAATAAAAGTAAAGAAGCTCAACACCAATGAGAATTTTCTCCATGGGCTCCTGTCAGTTGTATTTTATGGTCCATCAGCATTAAAACAATCTAAGTGTATATTCTCTTTGTGTTCTATTTGATCAGATTTACTGAATGTTGGAGATGATAGCTTAACTCAGTCGCTAGATTGGTGAAGGAGTAGCTGTCAGCAGTGTGCAAATCATGGTATCATAATGGGGAGGGAGTCCTGTTGGCTAAACACTAAACAATAAAATCTTACTCTAGTTTAAAAATAATACAATAAATTAGATATGAAACAATTTATCAGTTAGGATTTGCATATCTTAAGTATGCAAATTGAATTATACATGGATACTCGGTCTGCAAACAAAAATCACGACCAGCTTTGCAAGGAAAAGTCACTAATCGTATATGAATACTTCCACAATGATGTGAGGCAGGATTTTATTGTTTAAGAGACCAGAACATAAGAAATTAGTTATAAGCCGAGCTGAGTTTGAATCAAAAGTGTGCCAATCTTTCATCAGTGCTTAAAACAACATCCAAAAATCAAAATCAGAAAATAAGAAAGTAACTCTGTGGCCAGAAACTTTAACCAAGAAACGAAACACACCAAAACTTTTTAATGGATCTGTCTGGGAACCAGGAAGTGCATTGATGACATAATGTGACCTACACACTGTCATATCTGAGTCAAATGCCATAGCAATGAGCAAATGAAAGACACAACTTGTGGATGCCTGTAATAATGTCACGGGAAGATATTAAATACAAATTGTATGTGAAAATAGACTTCACCAGAATGTTCTCCATTATTAAAATCCCCAAATGAGAACCAAATTAACAAAAACCAGTGCTAAAGATCCCCCCAAAAAAACTTAAAGAATCCAAATCATAGCACCATGCCCTTAGATGTCTTCTGCCAAAGAGATCTGCAGAATGTTGCCTTCTGAAGTGCCCATTCAGCTAAAAGAGCATTTGAGGTACTGATGTTGGGTGAAAAGATCTGGTATGCAATTGACATTCTAATTCATCCCAAAGGTGTTTGATAGGGTTGAGGTCAGGGCTCTGTGCAAGCCACTTAAATTCCTCTGTGTCTTTATGGACCATCTGTTGCTGGGACAGAAAAGGGTCTTCCTCAAACTGTTGTCACAAAGTAGGAAAAGTATGATTGTCCAAATGTCTTTGTATGTTGCAGCAATAACAGTATCCTTCACTGGAACAAAGAGGCCTAGGCCAAACCTGGAAAAACAGCCCCAGGCCATTATCCCTCCTCCTTTAAACTTTACAGTAGAAGGTAGTGTGCTCCCAGCATTCACCAAACCCAGATTCATCCATCATACTGCCAGATAGTGAAGTGTGGTTCATCACTCCAGAGAACACATTTGCACTGTTCCAGTGTCCAATGGCAGTATGCTTTACACCACACTTGCTGATGCTTGGCGCTAAACCTAGTGATCTTAGGCTTGTGTGCAGCCACTCAGCCATGTAAACCAATTTCATGCAGCTTCCAAGACATATGTCTTAAGCTGAAGTTGATTCCAGAAGCCGTTTGGAACTCTGTTGTGGTTGATGCAACACAGGATAGGTGATTTTTACATGCTATGTACTCAGCGGCCTCGCTCTTTAAGTGTGTGTGGTCTTCTGCTTCATGTAATTTCCACTTCACAATAATAACACTTACAGTTGACCAGGAGAGATCCAGCCGAGTAGAAATTTCAGGTATTGAGACCTTTGGTAAAAGTGCCATTCTATAATAGTGCCACATTTAAAGTCCCTGAGCTCTTCAGTACGATCAACTCTACTACCAGTGTTTGTCAATGAAGATTGCATGGCTATGTGCTTGGTTTCATGATGCTCTTAGCAATAAAACACCTGAACTCAGTAATCTGGAGAAGTGTCCACGTACTTCTAGTTATATAGTGTAGGTTCCTCCCAATAATAGTGTAAAAGATTCTGAACCCAGTGAACAATCAGAGCCACTTGTGCTTTACTTGCATGCGTAGAGCTCTCAGATGTATCACAGAGACATGACTCTGATAGTGTGTTCACTTCATGGGGCTCACAACACCAGTGGTCTGCTGCCACACACTCATCTGACCATGTCCGGCATGTGAAGTACTTGCAAACTCAGTAATGAGCACCGAGTAATTTATAACATTATAATATGTTTTAAATTCTCATTCAGAAATTTTTATTTTCAGACTTTTATGGGTTTTAATTGGGGGTCCCTTGCATTACTCATCCTTGGCTATAAACCCAGATTCAATGTAGGAATTGAAGAGGCAGATGGTATAATGCTGGTAGTCATTTTGGTTTCACTGCTATGATTTGCGATATCCGTTAAACACAAATGACATTTTACACTCAAGATCCTCATGAGTCCTCTCACTGTGGGGGACCTAAGTGTTGGAGAGATTCATCTAAGGGCTTCAAGCCTTATACTGCCATATTTCTAAGTAGATAGCCTTCCTGTCAATGAGAGAAAGGATGACATCTGGTAGAAGTTTACTTCAAAATTATGAAATGCAGCCTAATAGCCTATAATAAGAAATCAGAAGAGTTATTATTGCTTCCTCTATTTGAAAAAATCAGTACAGAAAAAACAATGGGAAAGTGATTAACTGTTTTTAAAGACCTCTTCCATTCTTGCTTTCAGCCCTTGTTGTTGCCTCTGCATTGCCTTTTTGAAAAGAAGTCTTACAATTGATTTCACAACCTCATTGATGGAATCCGTTGTGACTGTAGATGGTGCTATACCAACACTTGACCCGACACAGACAGACACAGGAGGCACACTAATAAAAACACAAATTTTTATTTTTATTTTTCTTCACCTGTGGGCAAAGCCTTCCCTGTTTCCCACAGGCACAACACAGTCCCAACAAGCACTACGTACACCTACAATGCTTTTTCTTCTCTCTATCTCCTCCACTACTTTTCGGCAAGCTTTGTCTCCCTCCTCCTGACTCTGGCTCCCGAAATGGTGGCTGCTGGCCCCTTTTATAGCCCACCCAGAAGTGCTCCAGGCATTTGACGACCTATTTCCATCTGTACTTCTGGGTGTGGCGGAAGAGCCGCCCACACAGGCTCAGGAACAACTGCAGCGGCCCCTGGCGGCACCCCCAGATCCCAACAGAGTTGTACAGAACTCCATCTCCCTTGGACATCTCCCTTCCACTCTGCAGGAATCCAAGGTACCACCTGGGGGAGGTACTGTTCAGTCCATGCTTGTTTCCCCGGACCATATAAAGAAGAGCCGTCCCGGCCGAGCAAGGGCCCTGGCTGTCTGCCACACTGTCTAACTCAGGGGAGCATTGGTGCCAACCAAGAAGAAGCTGCCTGTGCATTGCAGGCCACACCGATGTAGTGACAATTTAGAGTTGACCTAATGTGCACATCTTTGAGATGCAGGAGGACAACCATGACAGCACAAGAAAAACTGGCAAATCATTTTTCCCATTTAACAGTAAATGTGAAAATGGAAAAATAGAAGGCTGGTGACGTTATGCAATGATAACACCATGTTGTTTCAGGAAAGGTGTAAGTTCCCTTTATATTTCCAGCTATAGTGCATAGAAGATGCAGTGATCGTCTTGTAATGGAAAGCTATAAATGCAAGAGAAGCCAGCAATTTCTTTTCTTTAATTTATGATACCATATTTATAGTTAGGGTATCATGGTAGCACAGTGAAGAGTACTGTTGCCTCACAGATCCTGCATCTTGGATGGCCGTTTAAGCCAATGTCACATTACATGACTTCTAGTTGGAGGGAATGTCAAACTTGACAACTGCAGTTGCTGATCTCGTCGCCTGAGTATGTCCGATTACACAACTAGAAATCAATGGGGATATTTCCAAGGCAGAGTTGCCCCTCGGGGACTGGTTCCAGGACCCCCTGCAGATACTAAAATCCACAGATATTCAAGTCAGTTATATAAAATGGCATCGTATTTGCATGTAACCTACACACATTGTCCCGTATACTTTAAATCACCTGTAGATTTCTTATAATAACTGTTACAATGGAAATGTTGCAGTATGTACGTAGTTGTTATATAATATTCTTTAGGGAATAATGACAAGAAAAAAAGTCTGTATAGGTTCAATAAAACTTTTGCAGCTCAGTTTTTATTTGAGGCCTAAGGTTACTCAGCACTGACAACAGCATGACTGTATGCGTCTCTTACATGTCGTCTGGTGTTGTATTCACCACTATTGTTTTGCTCACTAGCTGTTGTACTAATGTCACTAATATGTAGGACATATGGAAGTTTGAGTCTCATTGTAATGTGAACGTGTAAGAATAAACCTGAGTTTGATTTGAACTTATGAATAACTTCAGAACTTTGTGCCATTTTGAATTGAACATGGCCTCTTGCTGGCACTTTCTTGATTGACTGATGCCCGGTCGTAGACATTAGTGCACACAGCCACATGCAATATGGAGATCACTGACAGCAAATGAAATTGTGAACTGGCCGCTGTCAGATAGCTGTTAGTGTCGAACAGCTGTGCTATTTGAGACAAAAATACGTTGACAGCTGTATGTTTTTTTAATGAAATGTGTTTTTCTTTTGAAAAGGTTCTTTTATATTTTTCATGACTTTCCCCTCCTACATACCTTTCAGGATTACACACCGTAAAAGGACCACACTGTGTTAGACGGTGGGCTTCCCCAGAGGTGAGATGTTCCAGAATTAGTCAGCATAGGAAAGCTGTGACGGAATCAATCACACAAATAAAAATAGAAAAAAAAAGGTTAAAGGAAGTATAGACCTAACACTATGACTTTTATCTTTCATTCACTCTGAAACCATTGCACTAGTATTTCTAAAAACAGTCTGAAATGAATACTAATATTAAAAATAAATCCACTTGTTATACAAATGTATGTGCATCTTGTGCTTGAAGAGATAAGTCGTTTTTTCAAATCGCATTAAAAATGATTGTGATGGAGGCTTTTATATTTTCACTGACCTTTTCACTTCATGGCTACATCTGCTATTATATATTGAGTTAAAATCACCCATCATCAAAGCTGCAGTGGTACAGAACCGACTGTGCAAACGGGCCGCTGCTTCAGAACGCCTGCCTGCACGTCTACTGTTCTCAGGAGCTATGCAAGTAAGAACCCAAGAAAGAAGTTTGGGTGGCCAGAGGAAGGGGTTCAAAGACACAATCAGCTGGGAAACTGTCCACATGGGACATTCCCTGTGGTGCCAAATATTCAAATGGCAGTTCACCTTGACAACTGTAATGAGAATATAAGTTTAATATGTCACTGTGCTCTGTGCAAATATTTTAATTCCGCGTTTCTTTTCTTCTCTCATGTACAGCTAACACAAAGCCAGATTTAGCACACAGGGGCTCATGATTTTGAATTGCTAGGCAAGCATCTTAAGACAGCACAATTTAAGAGCAACTGCAAATAGGCAATGTGCACTATTTACAATATATTAAAATATTATATATTTTATTTATTTATATTTTATTTTATTTAATTATTATTTTACAATATAATTTTCACAATATACACTAATGTGTGAGAGTCAGCATGAAATTGTATCCTCTCTTTGCCTTGTTTGGAATGGCATGATTCACCTAAGTGGGGGCCTGCACATGAAGAAAGAGTATAAAGCCTTGGAACATTGCCTGGTACACCTTTGAAGCTGACGGACAGATGGGAGACTGTATACATCGAGCTCCCACTTCTGTAATAGTCTTACCATTGGCTTCCTTGTTTTTTATGCCGCGTAAATCGTCATTAAAGAAAGCTAAGTTATTTTTCCTATGTGATTTCTTACCACCGTATCACTAAGGGAGGGGTATCGCCTTTTAATGTTATATCTATATAGTTTCGGGTTACTTAAGACGCTGCAATTACAAAACGAACGTATTTCCAGGGAGCTAGTGACTCCTAGTGGAAAACAACACCAACCATCTCTCTGATAAAGCAGACAAAGAGAAGAAAGAGAAGAAGAACGATAATTTGCAAAAAACGAATTCCAAAGAGAACCTCAAGACATGCAAACCGTGGATGCCTCAGCCTTCCAGGATCATGATAATACAAGTCAGGCGTCCTTCTTATTTGAACCGATGATGACCACCAGTCTTTTAACATCTTATTAAAAACTAGAATGTTAATTACACTACAAACTGCATTTTTGACAGTGAAAGGTACTGTTTACTGTACGTTAAAAATCTACTGTCACTTACAGCTAGAGGAATCATTATTAAGAGAAATGAAGTTAAATTCAGTAAAGCAAACTAAATTAGCACCATAGATGGTTTGGTACACTAATACTAAATTACTGAAATAGCTGGAAGAGGCCAGCAGATGCTCACTGTCTCACAATAGTGTTCACTGCCACCATGTTTGTTTATAACCGGTTAGGCTCACTTTGAGTCTGCATCATTCATGCACCTTAATAATGAAATACAATAACATATTACCCCTTATATAAATATTCTTTAAAATATTCTTTTTATAAATAAGAACTGGAGTGCCTTATGGTAAAAGGGTTCTCTCTAAAAAGAATACAAAAACCACACAAATCATTACTGCTTAGTGCATATGCAATAATTCATATAATTCACTGGCTGTCCCCTGCGGCTCCACCCGCGTAGTAGTGAAATTGGACAAACTTTAAAAATCAATAAACAAACAGGTATCACTAGATAGATAGATAGATAGATAGATAGATAGATAGATAGATAGATAGATAGATAGATAGATAGATAGATAGATAGATAAATAGATAGATAGATAGATAGATAGATAGATAGATAGATAGATAGATAGATAGATAGATAGATAGATAGATAGATAGATACTTTATTAGCTAAGCGGAGGCAAGGTACGCTCCAAAACGTGGCCAGAGGTAGACCGACTCAAACGGAGGCTGGTGTGTGAGTAAGGAGGGCCCCACCCAGCTCCCCACTCCTGGCGTCACGATTCCCCGTCCCCTTGGCCTGCAGCCTCTGTGTCGCAAGCAAACTGTGATACTTACATAATGACAGAAGTTGCAAAAATCAACCAGAATGTTCAATCAAATTATAGAAAAAAAAATTTGTTAAGTAGTTCTCTCGTGAAAAGCAGACAGACATACAGACAGACAGATGTTGGATTTTCTATATAGAGAGGTTAGTAAGAACAAACTATATAATCAAATCATCACATCCACAAACATGAATAAAAGAATAACATCATCCAGGAATTTCACATACAGTTTTACATTTTAATTTAATTTAATTTTTATTTTACGTACACATTTACAGATTTAATGAAAGCCACCCCACCTTTTAGTTAACCCCTCCTGAAAATAAAAAATACACCATGTTCTCTCATACACACACACATGCCCCAATTAAAACTAAATTTCCTTTCTTGATGTTCATCCTTAAAAGTTTAGCTTCACTTAAGGCACTCTGGCGTCCCAGGGTTATATCTGTGACTGACTGACTTGAAAGTCATATAAAAGGATCAGTCCCACAGCCGTGGTTCAGTCCCAAAATCTCTGTGTCTGGAAGCCAGACCTCAGCCAGATCACTTTCACACGTCTGTCTCATCTTCAGATTCACATAATGAGTCCCGAGACCCTAGTGCTCAAAACCCACCCTCCCTTAAATATTCTCCTTCAACAAAGGGCATCATCTGTAGCATAATTACTCCAATTAATCTATCAGTTTGTCAACCACATCAACAAGTTCATTGCATTATTAAAAAATGACTGACTACACTAAATAAAAAGTCCTAATGCTCATCTATCCATGATATACTGAACCTGCCTCATCGATTTTAACAATTTGTGGAACCAATTCTGGTGACCATGGCAGGGCACATCTATGCAAAAATTCTGAAACTCTCTCATCTTGGCCCAATTCACAATTGTCCTTAATAGTACAACATAATTCTATACTGACTCAGCAGAGACAGTAAGAAAAAAAAAATATCATTATGACCGTAAAATGCAGAGGCCAGAAACAGGCTAATGTCAGTACCAAAATCCCAAAAGTGGTCTCTCACCAAAACCAGAGTGTGAGCAAGAAATTTCACAGTCAAAGATCAACCAAGGATTTGTTAAGCAGGAAAAATAAAAAGTAAGGTTTTTTTTAGTAAAGTGATAGGAGATTTATCAATCAGGCTCACATAATGAAGGTTTAATGTGTGCAATCATCATACCGTTGCCCAAATGATGTCACAAACAAGCACTTCAAGAAAGACTCCTGAAATGGTTTCCAAGTCAACAAGTCTGGAAATCGTGTTGCTGCAAAAACATAAACATTAGGTCAATCTAGACGAGAACAGACCATTCAGCCCAACAAAGCTCACCGGTCCTATCCACTTAATTCCTCCAAAATAACATCAAGTCGAGTTTTGAAAGTCCATAAAGTCCCTTATTGTCTACTACACTATTTGGTAGCATATTCCATGTGTCTATGGTTTTCTGTATAAAAAAAAACTTTGTAATATTTGTGCAAAATTTACCCTTAAGTTTCCAACCGTGTCCATATGTTCTTGATGAACATTTTAAAATAACAGTCTCGATCCACCTACTAATTCCCTTCATAATTTTAAACACTTCAGTCATGTCTCCTCTTAATTTTCTTTTGCTTAAACTGCAAAAGCTCAACTCTTTTAATCTTTCCTCATAACTTATCCCTTGTAGTCCTGGAATCAGCCTTGTTGTTCTTCTCTGAACTTTTTCTAGTGCTGCTTTGTCTAAATAAAATTGACCTTTTGCTAGAAGTAAGATATACCAAGATAGACTTGTAATTCAATATAAAGCATTCAATATAAAGATTGATGCTGTAATAATAAAAGGTGCAAACAATGTATACAAATATTATATTAATATACATTATATAATGTGTACTAGAGCACCTAAGAAAAACCCCTGCAGCCACAAGGTGAAATTGTGGCAGTGACATTTTAGTTTAAACCATCAATAAGGATAGTCATATTTGTGAATGTAGAAACTCCAGAGGAACCATGGGAGTGAAAAACACTACCTACTTTACAAACCCCTACTTGGCCCTACAGTTTTTGACATGCCATTAATAACTGGGCAGAGTGGTGCAGTGGTTAGACATCTCACAATTTCAGCATCTTGGGTCTGATTTCAGTGCCCAGTCATCGGGTGCATATTCTCGCCATGTCTGCACTTTCTCAAAGCTTCACTGCAAATTCAGTTCACTTGCTGGCTCATCACTACCAACAGTCCTCTGCTTTTCCTTTGACATCCTCATCCAGGTAGATTTGCAACTCTACATTGGCCATCCTCCGAGGGAAAGTGGGCCCTGCAGTGGATGCTCTTCTTGTCTTACTGTTTTAGGCTGAGTGCTGCTCAGAGGCCCTCAATGACACCCCAAATGGGTTTGAGAAGGTGATATTATGCCAGAGGATGGACAGGATTAGAAATTAGAACATTAGGGGGTCAGCTCAAGATGGACGGTTTGGAAACAAAGTCAGAGAGGTGAGACTGCGTTGGTTTGGTCATGTGCAGAGGAGAGATGCTGGGTATATTGGGAGAAGGATGCTAAGGATAGAGATGCCAGAGAAGAGGAAGGCCTAAGCGAAGGTTTATGGATGTGGTGAGAGAGGACATGCAGGGGATGAGTGTAACAGAACAAGATGCAGAGGACAGAAAGATATGGAAGAAGATGATCCTCTGTGGCAACCCCTAGCGGGAGCAGTCAAATGAAGAAGATTAATTTATATGTAAAAGTGAAAAATAGGATTTACAAAGTTATTAACGTGAAAACCTAACATGAAATTTATTGCTTGGGAATTTATAGTTTAAAGATTGTTTCCTTTGCTACTAATTTGCTTCATCTTGTCTGCTTGGTAACATACTGACACGTGGAGAGCATTCTGTCATCCTTTTGGTGCTCTCTACTCCAAGGTAGAGAATTTGCTGCAGTGGAACACTTCACTGCAGACCACAGCCTTTAGTTCAGCGAGACATGTAAATTTAAAGCTACTTTAATATTATAGAATAAAAATATAGAACGAAGTCCACTCATCCATCCATCTATCCTTTTGTTTACCGAATCTGGAGAAAAGCCAAGCAAAATGACACCTTTTATTGGCTAACTAAAAAGATTACAATATGCAAGCTTTCGAGGCAACTCAGGCCCCTTCTTCAGGCAAGATGTAAACCAAGATTTTACCGAATCTGCTAATCTTTTAAAATAAGTTTTAGGGTGTCTGGCTGCTGGAGCATGTAATGATAACACTGAGGGAAGACTATCACAGAGTAGGATGATAACTTTGTCCTTGTGCTGTATGTCAGCAGTTCACTTATTCTCGGTCTTCTTCTGATGACAATCCCTTGAAACTCTTAGTTAGAGTGTAAGTGACTTTTTGAAACAGTAATCATTTCTGCACTTTTTCTACTTGTACCTTTAAACCCTCAAAGAGTTTCTTTTGCAGCAACTGAGGAGTGTAAGCTCAGGTGATGACGCTGTTCACTTTATGCTATGACAGCAAAACCTTTCTTCGGATTTTGACACATCTGAGTGCACAACAACATGAAGTATGGGAATCACTACATTTGCTGCCTGTCCCCGCTTTCCCCTTGTTAATTTCTTCATTTTGGTGGTAATGGTACATCTGCCCAGACTGTATTCTCTTCAAAATGCCCATTCGAGGGTGAGGTCACCAGCTGCAGCACAGTAACTTCAACATGTGTTCTTAGTTATGTGAAACAGGCCCACTGTGCATTAAAAACCTTAAAACAGAGGAGATACCAAGAATATCAGATAATCAGAAAGTGGCATTGTATTATGGAGATCAACTTTGAAAAGTAAAATAATGTACAACACAACTACTGGCCACAACTGCACTGAAAAATAACAGTGATTCATATTACAGTCATTCTTCCTGTGGAGCTTTATATAAATAACTGCTGATCTAATCTGCACTTTATGATCTTATGAATTGTTATTCATCTCTTGTTTCATTGTATGATGACTAAGCAGTTTTGGAACAGCAGTCATGTAATGCACTCATGCACTTCTCATAGAAAGATATCTGTCAGGAAAAGCATATTTATCATGAACTCTGCTGTTATTAGGGAAATAGGAAATGTTTTTCAGTTACGTGAACTAACTTTACAATTCAAGGTGACACATTTTTATGTAAGAGGAAAAAAACTTCCGTCGTGAAGTCCTGTTAAATCTTGTTTTTTATTATTAGTTGCTATTATTTATTTATTACTATCTATTCTTACCTATTATTTATAGTTAACATATAGTATACAGTATATAGTTAGTTTATAGTATAGTGCAGAATAGTTCTTTACCTCTTTTGCACTAGTCCTGTGTTTATATACAGTGTCACACACACATGCTTAGGAGACAGCCAACAAGCCCTAAGGTGAGTGGAACACCGCGAGATAAGAGGTTGATAATGAGCACTAACTCCTCTCTTTATATTTCTGCAGACCACAAGAGGAAAAATAAAACATTCTTCCGGTCCTCCAAAATGGCCACCAGGTATCCCAGAATTCCTTCAGCACCGTCACTTCCGGCTTTCCTTGATGACATCACTATCATCTTCCAAAACCCATCGTCATTCTCCACCCCTTGATGATATTGCTTCCGCACCCTGTACACTGTCATCTTCTGCCACGTCAGTCCATCTCTCCAGCTTGTCCATATAAACCCGGCTGTATCTGTTGTAATTTGTCAAATGCTTTTGAGTTTGATCACGATTTCCTGTTTAATTCAAATGTCCAACAGATGTTATACTGGGCTGTTCTCCAACACTTTGTGCACTTTCCATAGTGTCTTTACTCAAGATAAATATTTATTACAACAGTATATGTTGCATTTCGGTCTTGGGGAGTGTTATTTCATTCCACTGTATGCTCCAATATGGTGAATGGATGGTATGGCAGTAAAGCCACTTGACTTGACTTGATGGTCTAACTGTAGACCAAAGTTAAAACTACAGTTGCCAGTGTGAGCGTAGTGAAAAAGTAGCTGAAGTTTCATCTGAAAGTGAATGGTGCAACCACCATATTGTATAATGAATATATAAAAATATAAATCTGGCGAGACTCGGTGGCCAGCAAAATTCAACTTTATAGACTGGCAGATCCTGGTACAGCGCAAAAGTTATTTGAATGTCAGCCCTAAGGCGTCTAGATCAAACTTTGCCTCCAACTTGCCATGTCATTTCATGAGTCATTACATCCATTTTCAGAATTCACGGAATGCAATTATAAGGCTCCAGGTAGGTCTCTAAAGTCTTTGGAGTTTGAGATAAGTATAAACGCTGCACGGGACAACACTTCACCACAGGTTACACTCACACATACCATGCCAGTCAGAAAAAATCCATATAGTCACAAGTTAAACATGTAAATGCCACACAGATGGAGATTAGGTCTGAATCCTCTGGAGTGCCAACCATACGTGGATGCCCAAACAGGCCTTTCAGGCCCAGAACCAATCAACCAACCGAGTCTGAGAACTTGAACCCAGTTGTGGTGGTAAGGATTTTGGAACCCTTGAAAGGTCAGTTTTTGGGTAAGATAGAAACATCTGTAAGGTAGGGCAACTGATTAACTTCTTATAAATATCTGCTTCTTTTCTTGTTGTGCTTTCTACTGTATTTAGACCTTCTGCTTGTGTTAGAAGGATGAACTAGGATGATAATATTGACTGCTATAAGATTATTGCTTGTATATTCACACCTCACTGCTGGCTACAGTGTTAGATGTTTGGAGGGTAGCTTGTGAGCGTCAATGACATCCAGATCTGCATCGCGGTGCTCCTTCGCCTTTAACAAGGAAAGTCTCAGTTTGAGCAAAGTAGCAGCTTTTTGGGATTGCTTGGGGGAAAGGAAGGCAGCTAAACAATGATCCAATTATTTGCCAGTTTGTGTAATTGAGGGGCATGTTATCATGGTGTTTTATTGTATTTGTGATTTATTACTGAATATACAGTCTATTAAATTTTTCTGTAATTGCAGGTTCTTCATGTAATTTCCACTTACACATGTGCAAGAAATTAATGACAGTAGAAACCTACAGTTACTGTAGTAATATTGTTGACAGTAGAACGGGGGTCTCACATTCAGTTCCTGGAAAGAGTAGCTGCAGGTTTTCATTCCTAACACTTTCTGAATTTGAAGTGACTTCTTGTTGTTTGTGAGTTTTGTTTTTAAATTTCTCAGTTCTGCTGCATTAGAGCACCCTGCTACCAGTGTAAAGTTTACTTCCGTTTCCATGTAATCCATTTACAAGATTGGGCGAGGGGGCAGTAGCTATCTTAGCAGCATTGAATACAAGCAAGGAATCAGCCTGGGCTGTGTTGGCAGTCATTCACAGGTCACGCTCTCCCAGACTGTCGCCAATTTGGTGTCACCAATCAGACTAGCCTGCAAATTATTGGGATATTAAAATGAAAACTTGAGCACCTGTGGTAGAACGCCACATCAATAGTGACCATTTGTATCTTGCCTCCTGAGCATCTTATCATCTTTACATAAAATGAGTGCTTGGCCACTTGTCTGGTTAATTCTACCTAATAAATTCCACCTTTTAGGGCTGTGAACTCATGAAGGTCTCACATTAAAATGCATCATAGTATTCCAGGCCCATGCCAATCTGTTCATCAATCTCAATTCTGAAGACATCATGCTATTCCATTCAGCAGACGGTGCATTATATTGTTCTGTGTTAATGTTGGACAAGGGGGACTACAAGTTGAATACATATTACATATTACATAATACTTATTGAACAGTGAGCAGCAGAGATCAAAAATGTCTTTCTTTTAGAGCAAAACCAAAGAGTAGTCACTGTCATTAGAAAAGGTCTTAACACTAAATTCGTAAGATTGTTTGACAAATTTAAGCAGGCAAGATCAAAGATTTCAGTAGTTGAAGCAAACTTAAAGTGAAAGCACACAAAAAGCTGTGCTAGTGCCCACGCAAAACAAATATACAAAAAGGTAACACAATGGCATCACCTGAAATAATGAAAAATTTCATAATAAGGAATGGTAATTCATAACATACAATGAAACAAAAATAGATGCTATAAATGAAGTCACACACACATGCCTGGGAGACAACTTCAAGGCTTGTCAACTTGTAATTCCAGCCCGAGTCAAGGGATGGCGCTGCCTTATAATGCTTCTCCTCTCCTTCCTGCCACAGATCTAGACGTCAACATCTTGAGAGCACATGACATCACTTTTGGTCCTGGGGCTCCTTCTGCCTCATTGCCTTCATAACCAGCATCACCACCTGCTTTTTTCCAGTCTAGTCACAGACTAGCATCTGAAAAGATGTCCTTTTGTTATAATCTTTGTTACAATGAATTAACACAATGCACCCCTGACAGAGTGAGAGTTTGTGGTTGGGTTACCTGAGTATAAAATAAACACCATAGACTAGGGGTGTCCAACTCCGGTCATGGTGGGCCGCAGTGGCTGCATGATTTAATTCTAACCATCTTCTTAATTAGTGAGCTGTTTTTGCCAATGGTTAATTTGTTTTACCTTAGTTTTAATTGACGTGACTCAGACCCCTTAGTTGTTTCTTTTTCCTTAATGAGCAGCCAAACGATAATGAGACACAATACAACAGGCATGCGCAACCTTTCCGCTATTGACGGCCGCACTACAGACTTTTTACTTTAATAACGGCCGCCAGTAAGTCCAAGTAAACTTAATAATGTTTTATGATTTATGTAAAAATTTACAGATTACACATTAAAACAGAGTATGATATATCTGACAATATTCAATTTACTGGTCTACATATGTAAAAAAATGTCTACGAAACGTCATCCATCCATCCATCCATTTTCCAACCCGCTGAATCCTAACTACAGGGTCACGGGGGTCTGCTGGAGCCAATCCCAGCCAACACAGGGCACAAGGCAGGAACCAATCCTGGGCAGGGTGCCAATCCACCGCAGGACACACACAAACACACCCACACACCAAGCACACACTAGGGCCAATTTAGAATCGCCAATCCACCTAACCAGCATGTCTTTGGACTGTGGGAGGAAACCGGAGCGCCCGGAGGAAACCCATGCAGACACGGGGAGAACATGCAAACTCCACACAGGGAGGACCCGGGAAGCGAACCCGGGTCCCCGTCATATAGGACAAAAAACCTTTACAGCAATTGTTTCAGGCAGTTTGGAAAACATCGCCATTAATGGCTTCCTTGCTCTTGCATGTTTGCAGACAGACTTGCAAAGTCAGGGGACTCGCTGGAGACCATTAGCCGTATTCCAGACTCTAGATTGCTGTCTACCAATCGGGTTCGGTACTTGTTTTTCAGATATTTCATTCTGGAAAACGCTGCTTCGCACAAATAAGTGCTTCCGAAAAGAACGAGAATGTTCCTGGCCAGTTCTCGTAGTTGTGGGTATTCTACTGCTGATTTCCACGTATCCAGCAGGTCGCTTTCTTCCGTAAACTTTTTCACAAGCTGCTCATTGTTCTTCAACTCTACTAGCTCCATTTGTAGATGTAACGGTGCACTCTCTGTCTCCACCAGATGAGGAGAAGCAACGAGTCTTATTGTTGCTGAAATCTTTTCGAAATCTTGAAAACGGTTAGCGAATTCCTGCAACAGCCCGTCTAAAGTGCCCGAAAAACGGACGGTAGGAATTTGGTCAGGCTTTACTTCTTTGCTGTCAATCAGAGCCGTCAGTTGTGGAAAGTGGTAGAAATTACCCTGCTGCAGATGGCTTTTCAGGAGACGACATTTGTCACAGAAGTCTTTTATTTTTCTGTGCATGAGGCAAACTGTTGTTGCTTTGCCTTGCAGGTTTTGATTGAGATAGTTAACATGCGTTAGTAAGTCAACCAGAAACGCCAGAGATGTTAGAAAGTCATTGTTTAGCAAGGGGCAGTCCTTGTTTTTCATCGAATAAAATTCCACTATTTCCTTGCGCAACAGCAGAACACGGCGAGAAGTTTCTCCCTGAGACAACCAACGAACGTCGGTGTGATAAGGAATTTCCTCGGCAAACGATTCACTCGTGTGTAGAATTTCTAGAAATTGCCGGTGGTTAAGAGCATTTGCTCGAATAAACGAGATAACACGATTCACTTCCTTCAGAATATTATCTAAAACAACAGATCTTGAACAGAGTGCTTCCTGATGGATGATGCAGTGAAGGTTGGTGAGTTGTTTATTACCATGCTCCTTGGACAAGTAATCTGACATTCTTGCCACAAGGCCTTGTTGCTTACCGGTCATGGCAGGCGCGCCATCTGTGCAGATTCCACGGAGATTTTTCAGATCAACGCTGGATTGAATGCAGGCTTTCTTCACTGCAAGAAATATGTCTTCTCCACGAGTATGAGTAGTAAGCGTCTCCATGGAGAGAAGATCCTCACACAACTCAAAAGTAGGAGACAGAGAGCGAACGAAGATTAACAGCTGCGCCGAGTCCTTTATGTCCTTTGATTCGTCGACAGCCAGTGCAAACAAACTTTCCTCCTCATTCACCTTGGCCAGCATAGAAAGCTTTAACTGCTGGGCAATATCAAATTGTCGGCGTTGCACAGTATCACGCGAGAGAGGGATCGACGAGTAGTCAGCTTCTTTACCAGGATGAATACACTTAACAACGTCCATGATGCACCCTTTAACGAGTTCCCCATCTGAATAAGGCTTCCCTGCAACACCAAGACGATATGCCACTCTGTAGGATGCTTCACTTCGATTATTCGTAGACTTTACGAAAGTAGACATGACCGATGTTTGCTGTAGGAAACGCCTCTTCAAATTCTCTACACAGATCTTCCTAGACTCGCCTTGCAAATTTGCAGATGTGTGTGACGCGTGATGGCGAAAATGCTGCTTTGCATTATCTCTTTTTACAGTCTTCACAACTTCACCGCAGATTAAACACATCATAGAATGTGTTGCTGACTCCATCATGAAGAACTCCAGCTCCCATTTGGAATTGAAGCTCCTCTTCTCTTCTGCCAATGTTCTTTTCCTTTTCAGAGACATTATTGGGCAAAATTAGAATATATTTAAATAGAAATTAATGATTAAGACTAACTATCGACTTATACGTAGAACGCGAATCGTATGATGACCGTTTGCTAATGGCGATAGGCAGTGTATGGACTTAGCCACAAGGCCGTACAGGCGTACACTCCCATTTCCTTCTCAGTTCCATATTGGCTAGCCGCTAGTCACGTGACTTCAAATGTACTCCTGGGTGTCAGCCCATTTCAACCGAACTTAATATTCAAGTAAGCATATTCTCTTGAGTATGCAAAATTTTTAAAGCAGTTATGGGGCAATTACTGCATCGATTTGAAATATTTTCATATTTTCAAAAAAATTATATTTTATATATTGATGTTGGAGTGTCGGCTGCAATCTAAGCCTGAGAAATTTGCAGATTTCCACACTAAGTCTGTGTACCATTTCTGCACGTGTCTTCTTGACCCTTAGGTCAACTCATTAGCACGTCCGAGGCGCGGGGATTCAAGAGCTAGCTATAGGAGATGGCAGTGCTACATCGAATGCTACTTCCATTTGTTTATCCACGCTGCACCATCTCACCCCATTTCTCCCAGGAAATGCGGAGTAAGCTCGAGAGTCCCTAGGCCTCGATGAATATATAAAGGGCAACATTTTGGTCAACATACCGACCCGGCTAAGGAAGGTTCTGCGGTGTTTGAGATTCTACACTTGCAGGAGTCTAGAGACCCCAGAGTCCAAATCGGCTTTCGGCGTCACCATACCGACCCGGCCGACAAAGATTCCGCGGCGTTGAGACCCCTTACTCGCTGGAGTCCAGAGACCCTACACCTGCACGGCCGCCATTACGTACACTTTAATATACACGTCCACGGCCGCCAAAGTCCTTGCCCACGGCCGCATGCGGCCGTACGGCCGCAGGTTGCGCACAGCTGCAATACAAGGTGCCACATGATCAGCTAACCTAATAATAAAGAAAGGTGAAGGTTTGCTCAGGTCACCAAAACATTTTGATGGTGGTCTTAGAAAAAACAGAAAATCAAGAGTCTGCTGTGGCAGAATGAGAGAAGCAACAAGTCATGATATTCAATAACGGCTTTAATTAATAGCAAGAACTGGCTTCTCATTAAGAAACTGGTTGGAGTGAAATTGGCTGAAGTTTGATGTTCCGATTTAGCTGGTCATCTGTTGGCTCGTTTCACATCTCATTTCTGTTTGGCTGCCATTTAATAAAGAAAAGAATCAATTCAGCGGACTGAATCCTTAAAAACAGGGCTATTGAAAATGAAGGGAAACGGAGTTAATTAGCAGTGAAAATTGCTTGCTGATTAGCAAAAGTGTTAGAATGAAACCCTGCAGTCACGACTAGAGTTAGGACTAGAGTTGGACACCCCTGCCATAGACAGTTTCACTCCAAAGCTCTATAAATACACTACTGTCTAGTGCTTTTAGACCATGGAAGTCAACTTTGGATCCTGAAGGTTTTTGGCTTTTATTCCTAATACTTTTGCTAACGGAGCACACATCTTTTGTATTCATTTTAATTGATTCACATTTTAAGATTCAAAACCCTTAATTGCTTCTTTCTTTCTTAATCAGAAGCCAAACAAGACTGAGATGCAAAGTGAGCCAACAGACTGCTGCGTAACTTGATCCCTTTGGTGTGTTCAACACACTATATCTCTTTCAATTAAACAATTGAAAATACAAGAATTAAAGGTGTGAGAAATTTCAGTCTGCTTTGTACCCAAAGTATTTTTGAGAAGAAAATCAAAAGTTCTGCAAATACCTGGTGTCTCAGAATGAGAACACTCTGAAGCCATAGAGTTAAATAAAAAATGTGTTTCATTAGCAGCAAGAATATCCCCTTAACAAGGGAATCGATTAGAGTGAAAATGGTGGCCCTCCAAGAGCAGAGTTTGAGACCCTTGACTTAACCAGTTATCTGCTCATCTGGTATCATTTTGCATCTTATTATTCTTTGACTGCTGGCTAAGAAAACATAAACAGTGAATGTTTCAGAATTTTGAAAAGCAAATTGCGTCATATTAAGGCAAACAGTCTGCTCAATTAGAATCAGTAATTGGTTATTAATGAAGAATGCAAACCTGCAGCTACTTCTGGCCTGCAGGACTGGAGTTTGACACCCCTTCTATACACAATGAACACCTCTTCAAGGGAATTTAAAGTACAGAGATACAGCAGAACTTTTACAGTTTCTCAGAATTTCTGATTTTGTTCTTACAGGTCAAATAATTCCAATTATGTGTATTTCCACCAGGATTCTTGGAAAAATTAATAATGGCAAACCATGGAATGTTATTAAACTCATGTAGGTTTGTCAAAGGAGGAAGCCTTGAGATAAGGTCCTCTACAATCAGGCCAGGAACACAAGGAATCACAGCATTCAAGAAGAGCTATGCTGAATCCTAAACAAACAGGTTTTCAGCCAATGACCCAAAGGGTCTTCCAAGTATTACCAGTTACAAGAGAGCATCCCCACTCTGCTGAAAACCATCAACTGGCTGTTAACCTTACTGTGTTTAGCTGGAGATTTGACAGAACGCACACTCTTATCCCTTAACCCCTCCATCTTATGTACTGTATATCTCTACTGTTCCTGTTATGTACATCTCTTCCCTCAGCTCCTGGCCACCTAACCTGCACTTAGGATCTTTGCAGAGGTTGTAAGTCAGCTCATTCAGAGGCAAACGGTGAGGAAAGCATCAAGTTCCTTATGGTGTGTCACCCTCTTCTATGAAGGGCCGTGCTGACCAGCTGATCTTCTAATAGATCTTCAACAGATCTTTGGAGAATGCAAAGATCCCTCCTGCTGCAAACACCCCAACATTATATCTGTTCCAAAAAAAAAAATGGCACCACTGGTCTAAATGACTACAGGCCTGCCACCCTGACATCTGTGGTTGTGAGGTCCTGTCAGAGACAGGTGTGGGATGTATGTGAAGGACATCACAGGCTCCATGCTGAATCCTCACCAGTTTGCCTTCCAGGCTCACAGGACAGTTGATAACACAGTCAACCTGGGACTACATTCCATCCTGCAACATCTCAGCTACCCAGGGAGTTCTGCAAGGATCCTGTTTATTGACTTCAGCTCGGAAACTCAACATCATCATCTTGGATTTCCTCCACTCTAAACTCCTCCAGCTTGCTGTGCTTGTGTCCATCTGCCAGTGGATCATCAACATCCTGACAGACAGGACACAGCTTGTGCATGTTTTGTCAGAGAACTGGAAGATAAACGCTTGAGCAAAAACCATGAACAAAATCCTTGAGATGCACATAAATGACAAAAGGTAAAATAAATATATAAAAAAACAAAACCAAAGTCCAATATGAGAGATAATAATCATGGTACAGAGAACAAAAGGGTCAAAACTGAAAGTACATGTGATAAAATAGCACTAAGATAAACGTTGAATACTTCAGAGATTTGGTATCCGCAGATCAGATAAATATTTGCACTCCTTTTATCCATGGAGTCCTGAATGAGGCACATTACCTGCATTGCGAGGGAGCATCAGCACTACGGCCATGTGGCACGTTTCCCCGAGGGAGAGCCAGCTCGTAAGATCCTCATTGTTGGGGACCCGAGTGGCTGGACCAGGCCAAGGGGTCGCCAACGTAACACCTGGCTGCGGCAGATAGAGGGTCATTTCTGAAGGGTGGGACTGGACCGCTTGTGTGCCTGGGGGGTTGCCAACCGGAATCCCGAGTTGTTTCGTCATGTAGTGGGTGCGGCCAGGCACTGTACCAGTGCATGCTCCCCGACTTGACTTGACTTTTATCCAGTCATGTCAGTTACACATGGGTCCCAACTTCAGAGGCCAAGCCCTCAACAATGGTGGAAGCGGACATAGAGACAGAAACAGACAACTGCTGACCTTTGTGGACCAGAAATCACACCAAACCATGACAGTGATGCTGGAGAAACTCGCATTTAGTATTCTCTCAGTTAGCACTGGTGCCCCCCCCCGTGGATGTGTTCTCTCCCTACTGCTCTTGTCCCTGTACACAAATGTCTACATCTACATGGAGACCCCTCAGTGAAACAATTGAAATTTAAAGAAGATACAACAGTCATAGGCCTCATTGAAAATGGTGAGGAGTCTAAATACAGACGAGAGGTTGATCAACTGACCCCTCTGGTGCAAATGCAACAATCTGGAGTTGAAATTGCTCAAGACTGTGGAGATGACAGTGGCCCTCCATCACTACCTGCCCTTCACCATATTCAACAGTATTGTGGCAGCCATTTTCTGGGAAATATAATTTCTCAGGGCCTGAAGTGGGAGACCAACACTGTAAAAAAGACCCAGCAGAGGAGGCAACTCACAGAGGTCAACCTGGCACAGGAACTGCTGACCCAGTTCTACACCGCAACTATGGCGTCTGTAACCTGCATATCCACCACTAAGCAAGACAAGATCAGACTACAAGGGACAGTCAGAATCAGAGAGGATCATTGAGGATCATCAAGACCTCCAGACATAGGAAATGGGCAGGTACAATCATTGCTCATCCCATTCACCCTGGACACAATTGTTTTGAACTGCTTCACTCTGGTGGGTACTAGAGATCACTCCGTGCCAAAACGAACAACCTGCGAAAGTGTTTCTATCCACACGCTGTCACACTCATGAGCAGTTAACCAACCACACTTTGTTAACATTGTTTCTTGTTAATATATTTAAAGCAACTGTTGGTTTTTATGTCATTTATGCATTCACTTGTGCACATTTATTGCCCCTGTAAATCTGTAAGTGAAACCTCTATAAGGTGCTTGAGTGAATGCACGTGAAATACTCTTTGTATGTTTGGGTTATTGTGTGCAAATTGTATGTGAGAGCTGCCTTGTAAGTGTGAGCATACTTGGCCAATAAATTAATGCTGATTTTAATTCTGAACTAGGGTACCAATGCTGATTCTCTCAATCCGAAGTACTCCTTGTTGTTGACATTAAGCGTGAGCAGTGGCTTTTAAAATAACAGGAAGAAGTTGAAGCTGTAAGGACAAGGCTGCAGATGGTGCATTACAAAAAGACAAGCGGTGCCTGTTCAAAAATGAAGGATTCATGAGCTGTGTCGACATGTGGGCTGTTGGAATGACAGGCAAAGAGTATGTCAGCCTTATTTATAAGGTGTTAGAAAGACCATGGGCCTCTATTGTCAGGCTAAATATGGAAGAATGGCTGTGAGCATCCAGGATATGTGCTTGTCCACGTGATGCAATGTCATTTGAATCATTTTTCTTTCACAACATTAATTGAGTCACATAGTATTTAAAGAAAACAGATTTAAAGAAAGCCAGAATAATCCTGCTTTTAATCCATTCTTAGTCACTGACTAATGTAGGTATGTAACCTTAAGTAAGTACCTGTAAGTCAGTTTCTTGTGTGCTCTTGTGATGATATGTAGGAATATAAAACAATGCTAATTGCTGCTTTTGTTTTCCTAATGTGCTTCAAACAGATCTTTCTGGGCTGACAGTGAGAGTGAATTATTATTCCACTGCTGTATACGGTTCTTGATTTCTTGTGAGCCTTGGGATGTGACTTTCTGAAACAGTAGAGTGAGATACACATCTTCAGCACATTCCCACGTGGGAGTCAATCTACGCCATCATATATTTACACTGATCTCACCTTACAGTATTTAGAAGTTCAGAATTGTTACTGCAGCTTTAAAATTGGAAATGTCCTGCAAGACCTAGTGAGCTGTCAGTGAAGGCTAAAGAAACTGGATAAAATCCTCAAGACTGCAATAGAGGTTAAATGTATTTGTTTATTTTGTGAAACTGATATCAAATCTGTCATTAATTTTCATAAGTTGTGGTTTATTGGCAAAGAGGCAGTGGATCTGAAGTCCCACCAGTTTATTTAGACCTAGTGAAACATGGAGACTAGCCGATCTAAAATCAAATCCTACAAAAGGCTACTTAAAAACAATTGTAAGCTGGACTCTGCCTGTCGTTCACAAATGTAAGAACTTTCTGAACACCTATGTTGGTGATTATTAAATAATTAATTTTTTTGTTTATTACTATTTTTTGTCATTTTGTACAACACTTTGAGCTGTATCCTGTACTATAAAAATGTTGCTCTTGTTGATCTTCTTAACTGTCACCGCTCATTTCTGTCTCTGGGGTGTTCCTGCACTGTGTATCCTGGATTTTGTGTTGCATGTCTAAGAGTCTTCGTGTTTGTCTGCTCAGTGGCTCCTTATTCAGAATTACTTCTTGTCTTGTCTTCTTATTCTTTCTCGTTTTTTGCCACTTAATCGCCTTCTGTGATTTGCTTGATACTCAGCAGTTGTTGTCCCTCTTCTGTTTCTTTCTGTCATTATGGTGGTTATCACTTGGTTTTACAATCACTTTGCTGTAATAATCACACCACCACAGATTACTTTGGTTGTTGCTATCTAAACTTATTGAATTTTCATAGAATATCCAGTCATAAGACCACGATCAAGGTTCTAGTAGTTTGCGAGTAATTGAATGATGGATGGACGGACTTTAACATTTAGATTAAAGGAGTTTTTTGGTTTTCTGTGTTTTTAATGCTTATCTAATAAGTTTAGGAGCATTATATGCCTGTAATATATTACAACACTCCTTACATGTTTGATTGATTGATTAAACTATCAGTAGGCCTGACATATTCATGTAGATTGTAATAAAAGGGGGTCTTTTGGCTGGCCTTTGTGCTCAGAACAACACACAGCAGGCAAAAGGTTAATAAAAATCGCTCATATTTATTAAAGAAAAATAATGAGAGGAAGAATAAATATGGAGAGAACGGAAAGTAGAGGGTGGCACGGTAGAGCAGTAGTAGTGCTGCTGCCTCGCAGTAAGGAGACCTGGGTTTGCGTCCCAGGTCCTCCCTGCATGGAGTTTGCATGTTCTCCCCGTTTCTGCGTGGGTTTCCTCCCACAGTCCAAAGACATGTAGGTTAGGTGCATTGGCGATCCTAAATTGTCCCCAGTGTGTGCTTGGTGTGTGGGTGTCCTGCGGTGGGCTGGCGCCCTGCCCGGGGTTTGTTCCTGCCTTGTGCCCTGTGCTGGCTGGGATTGGCTCCAGCAGACCCCCGTGACCCTGTAGTTAGGATATAGCGGGTTGGAAAATGACTGACTGACTGACTGATGGAAAGTAGAACTATATAGTGGCAAAAAGGGAAACCTGCTACTATAGCATGACAGACTAAGCATGCAGGTCTATGAACCCCTGCCTATCAGCTGTGACCACTTGTCCTTCACTAACTTCCTTTACCTCCCACCACTCTCTTTCTATTCCTCTTTCTCAGCTTCTCTACCTCCCATCCACTAACCGTTTGTCTGACTCTTCTCCCAACTTTGCACACAAATGGCTTCCCGTTTGAATGTTGTTTAAATTCCTTGCAGGGGTCACTTCTGCCTAAGTCTTGGAAATCTCTTCTTTGGCCAGACTGGCCTTTTCATTTGCTCCAGCATACTGGGATAGAACACCAGCATCGGCTCCAGGCTTCTGTGTAATCCTGGGCCTTTCTTTAGCTTCAAAACACCCAAGATAGCAGAATTATCTGAGGAACAGCATGGTTCCATTTAGCAAAAATGGATATAATGAGGGTATTAGAAATAAACTTGATGCATTAGGATTAAAAGTCAAGACGGACGTAAAGAATGTAGGGGTAGGTTAATTATTGACTGACCTAAATTTTAAATCACATATTAATCAGATTACTAGGACAGCATTATTTCACTTAAGAAATATAGCAAAAGTTAGACCTCTTATAACATTGCAAGATGCTGAGAAATTAGTTTGCGCTTTTGTTTTCAGTCAGCTAGATTACTGCTATGCACTCCTCTACCCGACAAAGACATCAATCGATTGCAACGAGTGTAGAATGCAGCTGCTGGAATCTTAACTAGGAAAAGAAAATCTGAGCACATCACCCCAGTTTTGATGTCACTACACTGGTTACTCGTGCCATTTAGAATTGACTTTGTAAACCCTAAATACCATGAGGACTGATTGAGATCATTTATGTTAGGTAGAATGTCTAGAGATGGCTGGGTGGTCTCGTGGCCTCAGAACCCCTGCAGATTTTATGTTTTTTCTCCAGTCGTCTGGAGTTTTTTTTTTTGTTTTTTCTGTCTTTTACTTTTATTGTATGTTAATTAGTATTGCCTAATTTTATTTTCTTATATATTTTGTCTTTTTTCTCTTTCTTCATCCTGTAAAGCACTTTGAGCTACATCATTTATAGGAAAACGTGTAATATAAATAAATGTTGTTGTAGCACTGGGTGCTTTCTAGACCAGGAGGTGATGCTGTCTTTGATGTTTCCACCTTGGCCTTTCTCTAATGAAAGAATCAGGCATCCTTGCCAGAAGCTGACCTAGAAGAGCACCACATGGGATGTTTGTTTCTCAATCGCAGTCTCTTTCTCTCTCCTCTCTAATGGCCTTCCAGGTCAAAGAGCACACATACAATCTGTCTGCCCCCCACAGACCCTCTGTTTTCATCTTGGCACATATTGGTATGACTCTCTTTTTTTGCTTATGGGGCTTTACCTTGCCCTGTGCTATCCTTTGAGATGCCCTTGCCCCTGGCACATCGTCCCAGTCAGGCATACCCTCAGAAGATAGCCGTTTCAGTCACAAACAGGAAGACGTTTAAAGGAGAATAAATTCCCACTGAGCAGGTTTGTGTGCCAAGCAGGAGTTAATTGTGTTTAATTTGCTTTTCAGACAACAGCTGAATGTTCTGTGAATTTTTAACTTGTAAATATCAGGAAGTAAACTGGATCTGGACATACTTCCAAACTAAATATTAGTCATAGGCTAAACAAATAAATATGGCAAAATGGAAAATGCTTATTTAGTTTGCATGAAGAAAATAAAGCATCATGAGAAGTGGCCTTTATATTTAGGAAAAAAATTGCTTGTGTCTCGGTTAGCCCAGATATCTCTCATTTGAGCAGGATATAGCAGGTTGGATAATGACTGACCGATGACTGACTGACATTTGGAACATCTGTGTGTGGTGTAATGGCTATGAAAATGGATGCAAGATATATAAGAACATAAGAAATTAAAAAGAAAAAAAGAACCAGAGGACACCGTTCAGGCCATCAAGCTTGCTTTGTTTAGCTAACAGCTAAGCTGTCCCTTGTTACTCATTCAAATCCTGCCTTCAACCCACTGGACCGACTGAACAAATCAGTCAATCGGCCTCACGTCATGATTAGAAAAATTACGAAACAAAACAGATTGAGCAGCTGTGCATTGCTTACCGTTGAAAGGCACCATCTCTCTCTATCTATATATATAAAATTCTTTTCGCGTTTGAAACGGAAATTACGTATGAGAGTTTGAAACGGAAATTACGTATGACCACAGAGGAACAGGAAGAACATTCTTAATTAACCTGATTCTTGCCGAAAGAGCGAATGGTGACATAGCTCTGGCTGTAGCGTCATCGGGAATCGCTTTTACATTATTAGATGGAGGCCGTGCAGCACATTCGGCATTGCAATTACCATTAAACCTCACTCACGACGAAAATCCAATTTGCAACATACGCAAGGGCTCTGGAAAGGCAAAAGTCTTGCAACATTCAACGCTAATAGTTTGGGATGAGTGCACCATGGCACATAAAAGAGCTTATGAACCCTTGAACCGAACAATGCAAAATCTCAGAGATCCTACCAAAATAATGGGAGGTACTGTCATTTTACTCACAGGAGATTTTCGTCAAACATTACCAGTTACTCCACGAGGGACACCGGCAGATGTAGTATACCCGAAAGCACTGAAGTAGTACTCAATGTATCTTTACTTCTTAAATGTTAATGTTTTACTGTTTAATAATTTATACGCTTCTTATATGTTGTTCAAATTCTTTTATCAAAATACCAGTAACAGTGCACTGCACTATCGTGCAGTGAATACACTTGACTTGAGCATTCATAGTATTCATCCTCTTTCTCTGTACGTTTAGCATTCGTTTGCTCAGAGGTTGATGTGCTTGCTGCTTCCTGAGCAGCTCTTCTTTACTCCACCCTAGCGGCCCACTGCTTCTCTTGTTTTGTCGGCATCTTTTCGCGTTAAAACTGATTAAGTTAGTTTTTGTGTTGCAATTACTTAGTACATTTTCTTTAATTTTTCACTTAATCTGGCACTTAAGTCTTCAATCTGCCTCAAGAATGATTAGCGAAAGTGGTAGGGAATGAGAACGGCGCCCGTACGCATACACACACGGCCGCCCTGCTGCGCGCTACAGAGAGTTGATTCTACAATAAAATAACATAAAAATAAAAAGAGTGATTAAATCATCACCCCAAAAGCGGATAGTAGACGTCATGTAGTGTATGTGTACCAAATTTCAAGTCAATAGGTGAAACGGTTTGCGAGCTACAGGTGATTTAAAATCCTGGACAGAAAAATGAACAGCCACGGTAGTGTATTATAGAAGAAGATTTTACTGTTTAATAATTTTTATTTATCTGTAATGTGCTTCTTATATATTACTTCATATTCTCATATGATAAAGATGTTAATAATGTTGTTTATATTGATTTCTATGTTATTGTAAATGCTCTTTTTTTGTTGAAAAATAAAATTGGCAATTAACAAACTTATTTTATAAATACTACATTTATAGTAGCAAAAAAAAAATAAAAGCAAATTAGAGTAGTCAAGTTCAAGTCAATTTGGGGACCATGCACTGGTATGACAAAACAGCTCGGGATCCTGGTTGGCAACCCCCTAGGCAGACATGCGGTCCAGTCCCACCCTCCGGAAATGACCGTCTATCTGCCTCAGCCAGGTGTTACGTGGGTGACCCCTTGGCCTGTTCCAGCCACTCGGGCCCCCAACAATGAGGATCCTACGACCTGGATCACCTTCGGGGAAACGTGCCACATGGCTGTAGTGCCGTAACTGACGCTCCCTCACAATGCAGGTAATTTGCCTCATTCGGGACTCCATGAGCAACCACTCATTCGACACAAAGCCAAACCAGGGGATAACACCTTAATCTTCTAACACACAAATTCAACACCAGGAAAGCATCTAAAACAGAATGTTATTCAAAAGCCAAAGTAGAAACAAAAGTCATAAGTCTGAATTAGCATAAGCCACCCTAATTTGGGTTGGTTATCAGAAATGTAACGATTTACTTCATGAGGTAGAAGTACATAATAAATATGAATAGCTGCATCTCTCATTCAATTCATGTTCCACCACTTATCTGAGACTGGGTCACAGGGTTAACGGTCTTATGATAATAATAATACTTGACATTTATATAATGCTTTTCTCACTACACAGACTGGCTTACATAGTGAGTAGGAAGCCACTTCAGCCATCACTAATGTGCAGCATCCATCTGGATGATGCAATGGCAGCCATTTTTGCACCAAATGTTCACCACACATTAGTTGTTAGCAGGTAAAGGGGTGATAGTGATGGCCAGTTAGAGATAGGGAGAGATTATAATAATAATAAGTTTTATTTATGTAGCACCTTTCATACACTCAAGGACACTTTACAATTCAATACACACAGTAGAAATTACATACAAGAAAAGAAAAATACTCCTTGGAAAAATGTGTTTTTCACAGGAGTTTGAAATGAGTAATAGATTTTTCCTTGCGAAGGCTGAGAGGAAGAGAATTCCAAATTTTTGGGGCCATCACTCTGAAAGCTCTGCCACCCATAGTTACTAACCTTTATTTAGGTACAGTGAGTAATTTAGCGTCCGATGATCGTAATGCACGGGCAGGAGTGTAAGGAAGCAGCAGCTCCGACAGATAATGAGGGGCTAACCCATGAAGGGTTTTAAAGGTGAGAAGAATAATTTTATATTTGATTCTTGAAGAAACTGGTAACCAATGCAAATCATAAAGGACAGGAGTGATGTGAGCAGATTTTTTAGTGGTGTGTAAGTAGACGAGCAGCAGAATACTGAACATATTGTAATCTATTGATATATTTAGTCGGGAGGCCATAAAACAATGCATTGCAGTAGTCCAGACGGGTAGTGATGAAAGCGTTAATGAGTGTTTCAGTATCCTTCACACTGAGGAAAGAATGCAGATGAGCAATGTTGCGAAGATGAAAAAAGGCTGTCTGTACTATTGAGCTAATGTGTGATTGAAAAGTAAGAAGCTGATCAAAGATGACACCCAAATTACAGACTGATGCTGAGGGTTCAGCCAGGATCCCATTAATGTCAATTTTTAGCCCACGAAGGGTAGAGAGGACAGATTTGGTACCAACTAATAAGATTTCTGTTTTATCAGGATTGAGTTGTAAAAAATTATCTGTCAGCCAATGATTGATTTCCCCGAATGCAGTCAGATTAGGGTGCCAGAATGACTAGGGTGAGGTGGGAAGTTTAGCAAGGACATCAGGATACACTTTATTAAAAATGTCCAGGGGACTTTTATGACCACAGAGAGTCAGGACCTCAGTTTTCTGTCTTATCTGAAGGATGGCACCATTTTTACAGCCCAGTGTCCCTGTCACTGCACTGTCAGATCCACAGGGTAAGCGGCCCCTTCTAGAAGCTGCCCAAGGTTTTCCTGATTGGTCTCCCATCCAAGTACTGGCTGGGCCCAAACATGCTTAGCTTCAGTGAGCAGTGTGGTCAGCATGTCTCCTTCTCCAGCCACACATGCTAACTCATAATGTTGCATCTCAAGGCATTCCCAGGTCATCTCAAACATATAATCCTCCTTGCAAGCCCTGGGTCTTTCCCGGGGTCACCTCCCAGCTGGTTGTGCCTGTAAAAACCTTCCCAGGGAGGAATCCGAGAGGCATCCGTATCAGACATCTGTAACCACCTCAACCATCTCCTCTCGATGTAGAAGGTAAGCGGCTCTCCTCCGAGCCTCTCCCGGATGTCTGTGCTTCTCCCCCTATCTCTATTGGTAGGGTAGTTGATAGCTGCATCAAATATTTGAAATCGTAAAATGTGTGTTTCAGTTTACATGTTTAGAGTCTATATGTTCTTAATTGTAATCAATAAAATGAGAACTTTTTATGTTTGAAATATTTCATATTTTGGGAGTAACTCTTGGAGGGCTCGGACCACCAGTAAAGGATAAACTATAAAAAATATATTTTTGATCAGTAACCTCAAAATAGCATAAAATGACACTCCAAATTCCTGTATTACTGATCAGCTTCTTTCTGAAGATTTGTGTAAAGAGTAACTTTAGCTCCTTGTATCCCATTAGTGGGTGAACCCCTGGGGTCGGTCAATGTGGCACGCACACCTTCCTCCTGGTCATTTTTGCTGAAGACACCAATTACTTTATTTATTGATTGTTTGGTTCAAAAATGATCTAAAAAGGACAGTTTTTTTGAGCCTAGAGGGACAAAATAAGTGAAATCCCTAAAAAGATCAACATCTTGCATAATTAGACATCAAAACAGGTCAAACGTTAACTAGTGTGAGTTTTTATGTTTAAAACCCCAGGAAATGTACAAAAAGGACCAGGAAAAAAATGTACCTAAACCACAAGAAACAGAACGTTACTAAACCTAACATGTCTAAAGTCATGAATGGCATGCATGAGGAAAGTTAAATATTTCATGTGCTTTCCTGTAAGATACACATTTCACTTTGGTGCCATGTCATATCTTTAAAATAAAAGCTTTATAACTGCTTATCACTTCTAATCTTTAGGCTTGGCTTCAGATTGCTTTTCGAAACTAATGAGATTTCAAACAGAATTCTAACAAAGCAGGGAAAGGACACCATTCAGAGAAGAAGCTAAGAGATAAGTAAAGGGAAGGCAAACGACAAGCTGACGTGGTACGCTGGCAGTTTAACTTGGCCAGTTTCCTCACAGGGAAGTGCTTAAACATTTTGTCTGCGGACTTCTGTATAAGAAATGCTTCATTAATTGTACTGAATCACCCTTTTCATGTTGTTTTTATTGGATTATGCCTAGGGTGTTTTATGTTCTCATGTTATTTACTAATTTCACTTTTAGCCACACTGTGGTAAATTTTAATTGACACAAGTTCATGACTGTGTGCCAGAACATCATGCCATGCTATTATTAAGGTGTGACCTGTTTGGGCTTCCCAATATTGGATTTTTCTCGTTTGCCACTGACAACACCCCTCTAATTGAAGACAAATTAGCACTGTAACAGAACGCAGTGACCGATTTTGAGAGATGGCAGTGCACAAGGATGCAGTGGCTTACCATTTTTACAGCCTTATCACAAATTATCTATCACTGCCCTGTCTTCCTTTTTTTACAGTGATCATTGTGAAGTTAGAGAAAAGTGGTCAATAACACAAGCCAAGCAAAACAACTAACTAGCCATTTGCCCACCTAATATCCTAAGATGCCAAGAAAGAGAACACAGGGAATTTCTACATCTCACATTGGTTCACCGCCATGTTAATTGATTATCCATATCATGGTACATTGTAAGTGAATAGCCATAACATGTACATTCACACAATGTAATTCTGCAAATTCTGCATGTAGGCATCGTAGTGGCTAGTATTGTGACTTCATGGATTTAACAATTTTTTTTTTCTGGGTGGAATCTCCTCATTTTAAGCACATCTACATAGACTAATGGGTTAGGTTAACTGGTGACTCTAAACTGGTCCTGTGAGATTGTCTGTGGGTTCTGTCCCACCCCGAGACCCTAAAATGAGGGCTGTAAATGTTATTCTACTTTTGAATGCAAAGAAAATGATTTAATAAATGATTATTGGTAATGATTTCCTAGTAACTGCATTCTTTCTTTCAACACCTTACCAGTATTTCAAATCAAATTTGGCATCTGGAGACTTTTGTTGGGCTTAGGCTAAGACATCAACAGTAAGTCATAAAAACAACCATGTGTTTCCAACAGGCCTTTCTCAGCTCCTTATATCATATACACTATAAGGGTAGTTTGAGCAATTCTACGATTAACCATGATCTTCAAAGTGTAATAATACTGTAATATCAGAGGGAAGAAAGTGACAACATTATTAGAAAATTTGCCATCATGGTGTCACAGGGAAAACAATTGGCACTCCAGCCACCATAAAAAAACCTCACATTGGATCCTTTCCATCTGAACTCGTGTGATGCTGAGGTGTCACCCGCTACATGACTGCACTCGGGTTCTAATCTGGGATCCTGAGTTGGTTTGTCATGTGGTGCGTGCGGCAATGCGCTGTATCAACGTGTGCTCCAAATGTCTCATGACGCATGACAGCATAGAGGTACATTCTGCTGCTTTACAGATCCAAGACTGTACTGGAATGCCAGCCTAGGCACTGAGTATATGTGTGGACTTACCAAATTCTATCATTGTCTGTATGGGTTACTCTGAATTTCTGCTCACTTTCCAAGCACCTACCTGTTAAGTTAACTAGTAACTCCAAATGGGCTCTGTATGAGGGTAAATGTTTGAGTGTGGCCCATAAAGGTCTGGGCTTACATTCAGGCATGGCTCCTAAGCAAGACCTGATGCTGCCAAGACAGACTCTTGGCAACTGATCCATGATAATTTCAATGCCGCTCTGTCCATCCCAGTATTATTATTGTACTCAGGCTTTATTATTGCCTTTACTACTTCAAGTGTAATTCCACCTTCTGATTCATTTTCTACCTTTCTTTCTTTTAGTATAACCGATGTCTGCATTTTAGACACATTTGTATCTGTGAAGAGTTCCTTTACATTACCATCTTTGTTATTAATTACTCATAATGTACATCAAAAACTTCCTTTTAATTGTTTATATGCTTCTGTTGTTCTGTCTGCACCTAAACATTGATCAGTTTCTACTGTTAATCTAACTCCTCGTGTCAGTCTTGTTAATCTCCTTACTTGATTCTTTGTACTTCATATTTGTTCCCTCATTCTGCCCTTTTAAGATGTTCAGCTTTCTCCTTTCATCAACTAATTTCAAGGTTGTATTCCTTATATATGTTTTCTTGGGTTGTCTTGTTTGCAATCTTTTGCAGCTTCTCTCAAAACATTTTTGCAAGATCATCACTTTGCTGGTCACATTCACTTAACTATTGCCCTTAATTTAGTTGTCTGTTTTCTATGGCATATCCTCCATATTTGATTCAGTTTGGTGTGAAGGGCTGTGGTCAACCTTAGAATGGACAGGGCCATCTAAGCTGGTTGGAGCATCGTAAGTATTGTATGAAGAATCTTTAGTGTCTGCTAGAGTGGGAGGAGTTGAGCAACTGGATATCAATAGGAACCAGACAACAAGTCCCATTGTCTCCACTGTTGTTCATAGCATTATTAGAAAGAATAATGGAAAAGATGAAAATAGATTTTAGAGGAGGAATTACCATTACAAAGCAAATAGTCAGAAAATTTGCAAATGATATTGACATGCTGGAACATTCCGGTGACAAATGAAAAAATTCAAGAAGACCTTAAATGAGAATTAGAAAAAAAGTATTTGTGAAGTTATTAAGAAACAGAAGTTGGGACTCAGATTGGGCACATACTATATGTAGGATGGGAGAAGAGAAGCTAATCCAGCCACTTGGATCCCCAACAATGAGGATCGTGCAAGCCTGATCACCTTCGTGGAATCGTGCCACATGGCCGTAGTGCTGTAACTGACGCTCCCTCACAATGCAGGTAATGTCTCTCATTCGGGACTCCATGAACTGGATCTTCAAGAGCAACTGTTTAAGATGAAAGCGGAAAAGACTATGGGTTATTCATTAAAGAAAAAAAGATAAGGCATAAGTAAAGGTGATGGGAAACAATAAGGCAGACATACATTTGGATGGAGAGACACTACAATGTGCACACCAGTTTATTTCCTTTAGCAGTGTGATAACGAGTGACAACGATTGCTCAAAGGAATCATAACAAGAATGGCTACTGCGCAGAGTTCTTTTGGTGACTCTGAATGAAATCTGGAAAATTGCAGTGAAGTTCAAAATAAAGATACTGCTAATGTGTATGTTCTCTACATTACTTTATGCCTGCGAAACATGGACATTGAGAAAGAAGTAAATTTCAAAAATGAATGCATTTGAAATGAGATGCTACAGGAAGATTCTTAAAATTGGATGTAGAGAAAAGGTGACAAATGAAAGAATTCAAAAAGACCTTAAATGATTTGTGAAGTTATTAAGGAACAGAAGTTGGGGCTCTATTGGCACATATACAGGATGGGAGAAGAAAAGCTAATCAGAATGATGATAGCGAGAAAAGGAAATTAGAAGCAGCAAATATGAAGATCAGCAATAAGATGGATTGACAATATCAGAAAATGGCTAGCAGTAGCAGAATGAACAGCAAAAGAGATGGCTAAGGAAAGAAAAGGATTATGGAAACCATCTGGAAAAGAATGAAAAGCATCATTGGTTTCTACCGTCCCTAGATTGACTATGGAGGGTTTCTGAATGGATGGATCTAACTATAACCCACAAACAGTATCAGCCTCCTCTCATTGACAGTGTTCTTGGACCATAGGATGACTGATGGTTGGATATTTTTTGGATGTTGGTCCATTCTTAACAAAGGGTTGCTATTCCTAATATACTGCCCCTTACCATGGCACACTCAAATCTTCATTCTTCTTCTAAACTTAACATTCAACTCAGTGGTACAGAACCTTCCTGTTTTAAACATTATTTGCATAGAAAATGTTTGTCTCAGATTGAACATTCAGCTACTGTACTTGGTAGGGAGCGGTATCCCTACCATCTGCTATTACAGAGGAATGAATGAAAATAACCAGAAATAATCAGAAATACAACATCTTTTAAAAATGATAATATCTATTCATTTACTGCACCCACCCAATTCAATTTCTGCGGAGGGCGTCTGAGCACACTGCATTCCTGCAAGGAGAAGCCATACGGAGGCTATACTGGACCTGGACCAAAAGGTTATGTAAACAGACAAAAACGTTTTTTTCCAGGACTTCAGCATTTAAAGAAAACCCTACCCCTCATTGTTTTAACACCTCCAAAGTGGAATAATGGAAAACAGCCATGAAAAATTCAAGTGTGGTTTTCAACTGGCCAAAATTCACTGACAGTGTTAATGGACAAATATTGTTCAGTTTGTGTTGATTAGTATGAAACTGCTTGTTTTACTGTGTGTTTAAAGTAATCTGTATCTATATGTGTATACATTATATAATTAGTAATTTGTAAAGATTGCAACTGCATTTTACCTGTCAACTTGTTACAGCACACTGATTCTGCAGTCAGGGAACAGCGCTATACAAAAGTCAGAGAGAACGGAACAGAAGGGAGGCAAACATTCAACAATGCTAAGGCTGTTGAGTGAGCTGCTCTCCGCCATGCCTGATTTTATGTTTCATGTCAAGGGAGCACCACCACCTCCCCAGTTACCTCCAAACACCCTCCAAACCCCCCAGCCCCACCCATCATTCAGGTACAGAACGAACTGAACCAGTAGATTTTGACTTCTGATTGAATCAGATACTATTACCTAATCCAGTAAAAGATAATTTTAGAATTAGGTGATAAAAAGTGGCAAACTAGGACAGTAAAAACTTTAACAAATGATAAAGAAACAAAATGTTCAATGCAAGAGTGTAACATCAAAATGGCTGGAGGCCTTTTAGACAAGTTTGGAAAAGACTTTTGGAAAGTAGACTCATTATAATAGACTCATAAATGGGGATCCCCTACTTAACCGTACAATAAAAAAGAAATTGATGTTTAATTGAAGTTAATTAGGTGCAGTCATTATTTAATTATGTCAGTCTGTTCATGTTTTTCATCTTTAATAAGACAAGGGACAGGTCATAAGTGAAAAGGATGCAGCAAGGACTGATAATAAGTGATAATAACCAGATTATATCCCAAGCCATAAAGTTTTGTATGTGTTCCCCCTTATCTTTAGTTGTACAGGAAATTAGACCACCGTAGAAAATTAAACATTAAAGACCATCATTAACATCTGGGTGTTGAGCCAGACATTTGGAGATTTTGTATATAGTTGTTTATGACTTTGATCAAAGTACACTCAGACTATGCTTTTCCGTTTGGAACTTTAATGGATTGCCAAAATGCAGAAGAAACATTATGCTTCTCTTTCACTTGATTTCCATTACCATATCTGTTTGATTTCCCCCTTTTCAGCCTCCCTGTATGGAAAATGGTCAAGCTGAGCTGTAGCCCATCTGACAGTATAAAAGTATCATGTAGGCAGACTTTCTGGATTGCTTTCCATTTCATCACAGGGCATAGTGATGGGTGTAATCAAATAGTGGAAGGAAGCCCTCATGAACAAAACAAGAATAAAGTCCACAGAGATACTAGCACTCCAGGGTGTAAACATTTTCTGCTTTATCCATCCAACAAAATATTGACTGAAACAGAAAACAGATCATAAATGTTAGGATTAAAGAAATATAAATACGCATGGATATGTAGTCAGGTCAGGTCAAGTTGGGGAGCATGCACTAGTACAGCGCGTTGCCACACCCACTACACGACAAAACAGCTCAGGATCCTGGTTGGCAAACCCCCAGGCAGACACACGGTCCAGTCCCACACTCTGGAAATAACCACCTATTTGTCACAGCTAGGTGTTACAAGGGTGTCCCCTTAGCCTGGTCCAGCCACTTGGATCCTGCAAGCCAGATCACCCTCTGGGAATCACACCACATGGCCATAGTGCCGTAATTGATGCTCGATCACAATGCAGGTAATGTGCCACATTTGGGACTCTGTGAGCAACCGCTCATTCAATATAAAGTCAAACCAGCGGTGCCCTAGTATTTTCTGAAGAGACACAGTACAGAAGGAATTCAGTCTTCTTCTCAGGTCTCTGTATAATGTCCATGTCTCACAACCAGGAAGCACCAGGGGCCTCATGTTTAAACGGTGCTTACGGAGAAAAATATTGTGTACGCCCGTTTCCACACTCACATCGTAATGTATAAACTCTAAACTTGCCATAAAGCCACGCACATTCTCATGCCAGTTTTCGGCTCGGTTTTGTAAATTGGCAGCACCCAGCATTAGAGCAGTGTTGCTGTTCCTGTCTGGTTTCCCTTTATTTTTTAGATTCACATCCCTGACACGGCTTTATCAAATACACTGAAAATAGCTGCATATCATTTATGAATTTAGGGCATCTGATTGTAATCATCCTGTAGCAATATAATGGTCCACAGAATGGCCAAACTATTCCAAATACCACAGCTGCTTTAGTGCACCACTCGCCATGTGCACAGTCAATTTGAACTTCTCCCATACGGCAAACGCTTCAGAGCCTTTCCTGCATGAACCTCGCGGTTCAGAAACAGTTTCAACCCAAGAGGTATAAACACACTCAATCAGTCCATCAAGTGCTCCTAGTAGAGCTATTTGTACTTATAAATACAAGTATCTCACTGTAAACTTGCACTGAGTGTGACTTTCTGAACTTGAACTTTTGAGTTTCTCAGCACTATGTATCACTTGATTGACTTCCTTTTGTTGTTTATACCACAGCTTAAGCCAACAAATGGTACATTTTTCCTTGTCTTAACTTTGCATTCACTGAAATTCTTTTTTTCACTTGCTATTTCCATTATCTTTAAACCGAACACTGAACAGAAAGGGCTATTTATATTGATTTGCATATTAAAATAAGCAAAATTCTGGGAGGAGTCAGGGTGGGGCAGCAGGTGTGTGCATGAGCTTTACTTTTCACGCTGACCAGGATTTATGTAGTGGAAGTGTGTGGTGGAAGTTGGCTTACATACAGTTTTGTATATCTGAATTTTTTTGTGAGTACGCACATTTCCACTTTTGTCTGCACTTCATATTTTAGTGTGAATTCTACGCACAGCATTAAGCATGAGGTCCCAAGACTCTAAAAACTCGGACCTTTGTCCTTTTGCAAAGATATCAGGAGCTCCACAAACCCCTTTCCAGTGACCTCATGAATGAGCGAGGATGTCACCTGTGCCAGCAACAACATGGCTGGCATCATGAAAAAACACCCAAAATGGAAGGAAAGAATAAAATAAATTAATGACAGATGTTAAATTGTCATAGCAATACACAAAAAGTATAATTTAGATTCACAATATCCAAAATCTAATAGAGAAGTATACACTCAGTGTCACTGGTGGTAATTAAAAGAAAGTGGATTCAAAATGGAAGCCAAGAAGTATTTCTTCACAGAATGGGTCATGACCCATGTAATTGAAGGATGTGGGTATGACATATTGAGACTATTCAGCTATTAGCTTATCAAATGAGCTTGATGGACTAAATGGTTGCCCCTTTTTGTTGTTACATTCATTGCTGGCGAGGGGGGCTCTGAATGTCCTATATATAATTTGTGAGCTTTAGGAAGGGGTGAAAGGATGATGTGAAATTATGGAAACACTGAATATTATCTGGTAAAATTTAAATGATCCTTTCTCAGTTTCTGTCATTTCGGCATTATGTGTATAATTAATTTAGATGTGTTAATTGTCATTCAATTGTTGTTAATTACAGTAACTGAAATCAGAAGCTTCTCATATTCCCGGTTGGACTGTAGGACTTCTGTCATGAAAGGTGGTAGTAGGATCACTTGCCTCCTAAGCTTCATTTGTGTGTCCATTTGTTTTCTGGATACAGGAGACTTGTCAGGGTGAAGGGAAAAGAGAAGTTGCAAGCAACATTATCTAGCATTGAATGGGAACTGTACAGCTCAGCAAAAGTGAAGGCTTGATGAACCAGTCAGTCTCTAGGCAAAGGCAAAGAGTGAAGTTGAAAAACAGTCAAAAGGTCAAAAAAGGGAAACAAAGAAACCTTATCAATATACAAGACACAAATGTGGATGCAAAGATGGATGACTCTGTAATACACCATAGACCGAATTACCTGCAACTGAACATTAAGAAAACAAAGGAGTTCATGGTGGACTTTCAGCCTACCAATAAGACCTTGAGATCAATCACCATCACCAGGGAGGTGGTGCAGTCCCATTAATATGCTTCAGTATGCAGTTCCAAAAATGACTACATAATTTAGTGCATTGCTCAGATCTGAACAATACTCTGGATTGCATGGTCAATACTGAACCAAAATGCCTGAAGCAGACTTTTCTTTTTGAGGAGACTGAAATGATTTAATGAATGCCACAGAATGCTGAGGAAGTTTTACCTCCCCATAATGGCCAGTGTTCTTCTATGCGGTGGTGTTATTCTATGGTGCATACACCTGTTCAGGAAATACCAGACACCTGCAGAAACAAATGAGCAGCAGTATAGGAATGACCCTGGACTCTATGGATGAGAGACAGAAAATAGGACAATGACTTAAATAACCTGCCATGCTGCTCATCCTCTCTGCAATGCATTGTCTTGCAGCACCTTTAGTGAGTGGTTCATTCCATTCCTGCAGCCATCAGGTACAACAATGATAATTTTTCATCAGGCCCATGTTCGTTCTTACCAGTTATAACAGGTGCATTGGCACAGAGTCAATACTGCTTTATGATGTGTAACAAAGTCACAAAGATGGTGAAAGGCTGTGTGAGGCCTGCAAAAGATCCATAAAGCAAGCCAAGACCTTCACCAACCTGCCCAGAACATGCGCATGTACACTCGGCCAGTCCCCAAATAAAACCTGCTGGCTTTAGCCAAAGCAGGTGCCAAAAAACAGGGAGCTGGCTTTAAAAGTTCAAAATGCAAGGAACATCCCACAGTGTATCAAAATGTATCACAAGGGAGAAAAAATGGAAACAAGTTTCACAAGAATCTTTATAAATCCGGATTTAATAACAAACATAGCAATTAAGCAAAGATGTTCAACAAATGTGGCAACAAAAAAGCAACTAAAAAGGCAACACACATCAAACAAGCTCCAATATGTGATCCAGTAACAGTAATCCTCAAATAGAAGCAAAACACAAGAAACCAGAAGGAAGATAACAAGAAATGCAATACTCAATGCAAAACTCCAAATCAAACATATTTAAATTTATAGGACACAAGTACTAAATCATAGACAAACGTGTAGATTTCCCGAAAACGATCAATTTTTGTGAATGATGAACAAGGTTTATACACAATGCAGGTAAAGAACAAATTAATTTTTTAAAACAATTCTTGTGTATGTTTTAAAGTATTTTTGATGTATTAAACTCTTTTGTTATTGTAACATATCGTAACTATTATTAATATTTTGTTATTTCAGCCAGGGGACTTACGGTTCTCCTTTCTCATTTTCAGGATTTATGGGCCAGGACCTGTTTTCTCTGTACAAGTTGCAAGCCTTCTTCTTGAGATTCAGATCCTACAATATGTCTTTAGAACATAATTAGAATATCAAAGCCTAGTTTTTGAGTTGAAGCCTTTTTGGAGTTTCATGAGCCCTGAGTATTTTATTTACTGGGTATATGTATTGTGTGCTTGACTTGTGTGTTGCTTTCAGATTTATTTTTACTGCTACTGGAGCAAGTGAAGTTTCCCAAGAGGATCAATGAGGTTCTGTCTATCTGTCTGTCTGTGATTGTTCCTAATCTGCCACTAAGAGAAGAAGCATGTCCAAGAAGGAAATGAAATGATGATCAGAGCAGCAGTAGACTCTGTGCCCCAAGTGGGAATGTTAGTGCTAGTTACAGGCCATAGAAAACTCCCGTGCCGTGCACTTAATCGGGCAGCGTGCCTCTGTAATTTAAGGATCTACTGCAGAAAGCTGCATTTACAATTTGTGCCTGCATTGAAAAAGCTAATGTGCTCTTCAGTATATTTATAGTATATTAAGCAATATAAAAATATTAGTCTGACAGCAGAAATTGATTGCATGCACACTGGCACCTGTCAAAACATGCTCAGAAGGAATCTTTTCATCCCATCATGCATCATGGACCAGGGTCTGTCTGGGTTCCACCCACACGAGTCTGTGCTGTGGAAGAAAAATAAATCAGACTGCCATGCGGCATACTTTTCTAATTGATTCCACCTGTGCTTGTCAAAAAAAAAAGTCTGTAATGGTCAGCAGGAGGTTCTTTACTGTCCTAGTGGCAAATGTAAAAGACTGTGATTGTAGCAAACATACGTTGGAGGAGACCTCCTTCCTAAGGGACTAGTCATATAGCCTGCAACTCATTTGATTTGCACTCCAGCTGAGGTTTCTGCATGCTTGAAATTATTCCTGTTAAAGGATTTGCTGATATGCTGAGATCCTATTTATTAATTTTTTTTGCTTACTTTCCTCCCAAATGTGCAATAAACATATGATAAAAATGTGCTAAACCGGGACAAATAAAGTACTATCCAGCTATCATAGAAAACACAATTAGAAAAAATATACTTATTAGAGGTTATATCTGCTATTTGAATTGACTAACATATAACATTACAAAATGAATTCCAGCCCATACATTTGTAATTTCTCATCTTATTTATGGGGATTATTCAGTTTATTTTTGTTTAGCGCTCTTCACTGAGTACAGGTTCAAAAAGCATGCACAGATCCACAACTACAGTGCATTAACTAGATTACTAAACCTTGCAACATGTATATACTTGAAAACACAAACGTCATTAAGAATATAGTATAAGAGAGCAATTATGAAGTACATTAATGTTATAATTGGGATATGGCCAATAGACAATGGAGGAATGTGAAGCAAAAACTCCAGTTAAGAGCATTCCTGGAGAAAATACGGTCCGTTATAATCCACAGCCCGCAGACTGAAAGACAGCTTTTTCCCCAGAGCTGTGAAGTCCATCTGCCCCTGCTGATACACACACACACATCTACCCCTAACCTGCCCCCCTGTAGACATGCACGCGCACTTTCCCTCGTAATCAAACACACACACTCGTATTCCTCCCCTGCAGACCCATGCACACAGATCACTGGTTTCTGCAGGCGAACTACCTCAGGAAAAGTCTGGACTTGATGATGTTTTTTTGCTGCCGTCTTTTATACTTATTATGTTTATTTTATTATTTATAGTGCATTGTGTAATTTAAGTATTTAAGTATTCTGCCTTGAAGTCAAGTCCTACCAACAAAAAATTTCGTTATGTGTATGCATAATGACAATAAAGAATTCTATCTAATGGACATGGTCACCGTTCTAATAACATGGGTAGGCATAGTTGCTTGGCAATATAGCAGTGGCACCAAGTGACACAACAGAATGTCAAAGTAAGAAGCCAATCAGACAAATATAAGTATGAGTATTATTGAGCAAAATGTCCAACAAGCAAAGGTGCAACATGAACCGGGACTGCTTCATAGGCTAACGTCAAGTCTGAGAAATGGGGAGGGATTGGGGTGTGACAAAGTCATTGAATGCCTTTCACTCCTTCAACCTAGAATGGAGGAAAATGCTTCAGAGGATCTCTGACACCTCTTCTGGTCCAGCAAAGGAGGTCCTGTCTCTTCTGCTATCTAAGTCTGCTTTCAAAATAGGAACAGCCTTTGTCAATGATGTGCCTCCTCAAGAGCCTTTATTGATATTATATTTGACAAGTGACAGTTTGTATTTCTGTTATTGTTTTTCTTTTGACACTTTGCCATTAAATGGGGCTTCCAAAATAGACCCCAACACTTCATAGATGTGTCTCAATTTTCATTAGAGTGGGCTTTCTCCAGGTCCTACACTTTCCCTCCCATATCCCAAAGACATGTGTCTTAAGCCGATGTCATATCAGCATGCCGACTTGCTGCTGCTGATCTCATCGCCAGACCATGTTATTTTAACAACTGAAAATCACTGGACGTGTCACATTTAATGACTGTGTGCTGACTTTCCAGCACAGTCATGCTGCCTGACAGAGCCGGCACTGTATGAAGGGTTAATAGGTGCGGCAAATTCACCTTTTCTGTTTCCATTCTGTCACAGTACGTAAAACACGAGACATCAGAGATGTAACCGTGTCTTCTCTTTGTCAGGTTCAAAACACCCGCATTTCTTATACCTTGTCGTTGCATTACATGCATTGCAGTTCCACATGAGCATTGATTGATTGTCAGCTCTCACACACACAAGCCTGTCCCTACGACCAAATACAAAATCAAACCTGTCAGGTGAATTTGGAGTGAGTTGCTGGGCCTGTCGGATTAGAAGACTGGCCTTCACAGGAGCATGATTCTGGCTGCCTCCAATTTGCTAAGATTTTGTTAAAGAAAGCTATGGCTAAAAATGCTGGAAAAGTTGTCTAATATGACAGCGCCTTAAGATAGATTGACAAACATGGATTTGTTTTCCTAGATCTCAGTACTCTGATGTTTAAAACACCAGTTAGAATGTCTGGATAATTGGACCCAAACATTTTAATTAAGCAATGACAGCAATGCATCAAGAGTAATAACGCAGAGTCATTTACACAGAAAAACAGCTCTCAAGAAATAATCAAGGTAAGTACATTTCACAAACCAGCCCAAACAAAGTCACACGATGTACAAACTGCAAATGATCTGGCAGTTAGATACAAAAAAAATAAATTTAGATAAAATTCCCATCACCAAAATATTGCAACTAAAAAAGAGCAATGGCTTTGAATGGTACCTTAGTTTTGTCCATAGCATTTCAACCCATCTTAAAAAGCAGCCAAATATTTTCAAGTTAAAAATGATCCTTAGCTAAATCTATCGTTAAACTGTTTTTCTTCTTGTTTTCTTCACCAGAACTTACCTTTTGACACACTGGCATCAAAAAAAGTAAAAAGATAGATAGATAGATAGATAGATAGATAGATAGATAGATAGATAGATAGATAGATAGATAGATAGATAGATAGATTTAGTGTTTTGGTTTGTTTTCTATTCTAATATGAAATATTATTCCTATTTGCTACATTTCACATTTTTATGAAAGTGTCACTTACTGTAAGTACCATTATACACACAAATAGTGAATTTTATACTAATTGATTGATTCATTAATGGAAATGTTTTTGAAACACAGTGCTGAGAATGCTTGCCATCCATTTTCAATTCCAGGTCACCGTTCCTTATCCCACCAGTGCTGGGTACGAGGCATGGTCCGATCTTGAATGGAGTGCCAGTCAATTTCTTATTAATACAGGCCACAAGTTTCAAATGTCAGAGAAAAGAAAGTTAATTACACATAGTAAAACTGGGAAGAATGTGAAAAATGCACTTCATGAGTGACCAGGCTTAAATCTGAGCCGTCTCTTGGAACCATGAGGCCGCAGTGCTAACTACTCCACCCAAGAGTAAATGTGATATTAAAAACCACAAGTAGCTACTTTCTTCCAGGAGGTTCTGTTTGCAATTAAAACAAGGAAACCTTGGGTGAAAAAATGATTTATGATAAACTATGTTACATAACTGATATTTTCTCCCTATTATGTTTTACATAAACTACAATTTACAGAGAACCATTTTGTATTCACTTACCTACAAAATATAACAAAAACCAGTTGTAAAAGAAAGAGACATGTCAAGCAGCTGAAGACCCATCATGCTGTCCCCGTTTAAAGTGGGTGAAGGTATTTAAAAAACAACAAGAAGACACTCATTTGGAGTGAACTCTGGTGAGCTGACTGCTCTGTGCATCTCAGCGTGTTTTGTGCCTGTTTTTTGTCTTTTGAAACATTTCTTGTTTTCTATTGTCAGTATCTTCATTAAATGCTTTACATGTGTGAAAGTTTTCTCATTTTCATTGTTATTGAATTTGGAGTTCAACGGGACACAGACACACTACAGCAACAACAACATTTATTTATATAGCACATTTTCATACAAACAATGTAGCTCAAAGTGCTTTACATGATAAAGAGAGAAAAAAAAACAAAATCAATAAGAATGAAAATTAGGGAACACTAATTAACATAGAATAAAAGTAAGGTCCGATGGTCAGGGAGGACAGAAAAGAAACTCCAGAAGGCTGGAAAAAAAAATCTGCAGGGGATCCAAGGTCACGAGACCACCCAGCCCCCTCTTGGCATTCTACTTAACATACATGACCTCAATCAGTCCTCAGTACCTGCGCAGGAATTCTCCGGTGGGTAACGTGATGCTGTCATTCAGTGCGTTTGCATGCAGCACTCACATAATCGTGTTACGGTGAATAACCTGATTAAGGCAGAAATCTGCTTTTGTAATAATCCGCATTTACATGTGCAAGTAATCATCATGAGACTTCATTAAAAATGTACAGAAAAGAGTTAAATATCATCATGGACCACTGTGAATTCAAAAGCATAACACCTGTGATCATTTTTTGTTGTGTTTTATAAATATGTTTAGTTAAATTGATGCTTATTTATAGGTTCCTGTTACTGGATTACATGCAGCAAATTCTTTTCTGCTTGGCTGTGGAACAGAGCCTTGCAAAGGACCTGCTACAGTATGTGTGGTTCTTGCCTTCTTGCTGCCCAGTGCTGCTGGATTAATAATCTGGAGTACTGTGTGCAGTTTTGATCTCCAGACTACAAAAAAGTACATAGCAGCACTAGAAAAAGTCCAGAGAAGAGCAACTAGGCTGACTCCAGGGCTACAGGGGATGAATTATGAGGAAAGATTAAAAGAGCTGAGCTTATACAGTTTAAGCAAAAGAAGATTAAGAGGTGACATGACTGAAGTGTTTAAAATTATGAAGGGAATTAGTACAGTGGATTGAGACTGTTAAAAGTGAATTCATCAAGAACACGGGGACACAGTTGGAAACTCGTTAAGGGTAAATTTTGCACAAACATTAGGAGTCTTGTGGTAGACAACCATCATCTTGTATCTTGAGGGAGACTGGAAATCAAATTGATAGTGGCAGGTCAGTGAATATGACACAATGGAGAAAGAAAACATACCTTCAGAAAAAAAATAAAGTGTTGTGATTCATCACCCAAAATAGCTTAAGAGGTGCGAGGTCCTCAAAAATAGTCAGGGAAGGAAGCCTGAATCTCACCAGCCTGCCCAGAGGAGTTGCTCAAAAAAGGAGCCGAGCCTCCATTAGAGTGGCTAGCTTGGGTCTACACCAGGCTAACATGCACTTAACTTCTAAACTTCAAAAATATACTTTGAAATGTCCCAAGATGCTTACAAAATAACCCACTAGGGAGGGGAAGACTGTCAACCCCTGGCTAGTACAGAGCAAGGCAACAAAAACAATTTAGAAAAAGGCACTTTATTCACAAAAATAGGCAAAAAAGACAGAAAGGAATTACCTAAAGACAATCCTAAGCAAACAAAGTACACAATCCAGAAATCATAGACCACAAACAGAACAGTATAATGCTGAAAAGCCAGTAAATCCAAAAAATTATCAATAATAATCAACCACCTAGTGAACGCAGATGTACCAGAGGGACTTCATCTTCTGGGTTTGTCTGGTGGTTGGCACAGCAATACAAATGGTGCATTACCACCCACCAGAGTGACTGCAATTCCCATGAGCCTTTATAGGACTGGACGCAGTCCCTCGACAGAGATTGACAGGTGGCCCCGCCTCTTGGGGAGCCACCCACACAACACAAGGACCATGGCAGAACAAGCTGCCATACATAGAAACCAAACAATTAACAAAAAATACATAAATAACAATATTAACATAAAGAGGAATATTTAAATAGTTAAAAATCAATGAAAAAGACATAAAGAAGGAATGTAAACATACTGTAAGCTGGTGGGGGGGAATGGTGACTTAAACATAACATAAAGTACTTCAAGTGGACTCTTTCCTATTCACAACCGAGTGGTGTACAGTGTGGCAGGCGGCTGGCATCCATGCCCAGCTGGTACGCCCCTGCACTGTATCTTTACGGGGAGCAGCCCTGGACTGTGCAATACCTCCCCCTGTACGCTAGATGGCCACCCCCCTGGGTTGGAGAGGTGCCTCGGGTTCCCGGGAGTTGGAATTGGATGCAGCCCTGTTGGGTCCCACAGGCACCGCCAGGGGGTGCTGTAGCTAGGACTCCTGTGCCCCTGTGGGCCACGTATGCACCACACCTGGAAGTGCAGCCGGAACAAGCCAATCAAGCACCTGGAGCACTTCTGGGTGAATTATAAAAGGGGCCAGCAGCCACCACTCTTAAAACCAGAGTCGGGAGGTAGAGGACAAAGCTAGATGAGAGGAGTGGTGGTGGTGCCAGAAGAGTGTGTCTTGACTTAAGTGCTTTTGGGACTGTGTATTGCCTGTGGGGTTCACGGGGAAGACGTGCCCCACAGGTGAAGAAAAATAAAAGTGTGCTTTTACACGTGCCTCAGATCGAGTCTGTGTCGGGTCGGGCGCAATATGGCGCCTTTTTACCACAACAGATATGACCAAAAAAACTAACATTAATATGAGTAAAGGATGAATAATTGAATAACAGTAAAAAATCAAATACTCATGTTATAATAAGTGACCTCTTTTTTCGACCATAACCTATTTCACAAGACAATAGATGCGAATGTCAATGTAAAGTGTCTGGTAAATTGTGACGTAGCTCCTGCTTCACCACCACGGTATGGTGAAACCTTCATAAACCTTCAGCCACTGCACCAATTCATTCATCAATATCACAATTACTTCTACCCTCACTTGTGAACAGGACACAGAGGTATTTAAACTCCTCCAATTGGAGCAACTGCTTACCCATTATTTGCAGGCAATATTCCACTCTTTTCCTGCAGAGGACCATGACCTCAGGTATGAAAATACCAACTGTCTTTCAAAACACATTGCACTGAGATGTGAATTTTTCCAGTATGCAGCTGAGATTACAGCCTGATGAGGCCAAGAGGACAATCTTATCTGCAAATGACAGAGATGCAACACGAAGTTTACCAAACCGGATACCTTCCAGTGCTTGGTGCGAACTTAATAGTCTGCCTATGTAAATCGTGAATAGCAGAAGACAAGACACACCCTTGGTGGAGTCCAATGCCTACAACAAATGGCATTGGCTTAATTCACAACTTTCACCCTGCAAATATGGGACCCAAATGGTACACAGCAGTGGCCCCAAAACCTCATATTCTTGCGCCACCTTTCACAAGATATCATGAGTAATACAATTATAAGTTTTAAAGGTTCTTAAAGCACATTTTGACAGGAATGTCAACTCCCATGACCCCTCAGGTATCTGTGCAATGACAAACAGTTGCACATTGCTCCACCTGGATATTGGTCATTGGAAGGCAGTCTGCCACATAAAATCGAAGAGATACATTAACCAAAACACACTCAAAATATGCAGTGAATTCTCCATTTCCAGTAAGATCTTATCAACTCCATGTCCCAAAGGAGCTTTTTAGTCAAGGGAGCAACCTCATCCACAAAGATGGAAAGCTTCAGGTAATAATACTTCAAGGAATGACATGGAGCTCCTTCCAGGTCTCAATGATATCCCCAATTGAGATCAATACTGCCTCACCCTTGTCAACGGCAGCATGGGTGACGTGTTGTCAAATATTTTGCCAGAACCTCTCTGAGACGATCCAAAAGCCATTATCCATGGCCTCACCCAACTATCCAAACACAGTGGCTTTGCTTTGGCCACTGCAGCAACTGCCATTTGTTTTGTCCTTCCTTGACATCTCAGTCATCTCTGGAGTCCCTCTTGTTAACATTTAGGCCCTTCCTTTAGTTTGTCAGCTTCACTTCCCATTGCAGGTGTTCAGTAGACCCAAGGGTTGACTCCACAACAAAAGGAATAATGGAAAGCCAAGAGTAGTCAGGAGAAATTCAGAAACAATAAATACTTCAGTCCACCTAACCATAACCAAAGTGTAGTGTAACTGTCCAGAGTAAATTGCACTTAGTCAGTTACCACCAAAGTCACTATGAGAACTGGAAGAAGCAGGTCCCAAGTTCAAAAACAGGTGTCTTTTTTTGAGAAAGTCCATTTAGATTGGTCTTTCCTACTGTCTTGAACTCACTCCATAGACCTGTTTGAAAATCTGCAAAATAACCATATTTAAATTACATTTACAAACTCGACTTCTCTCTCTTCAATCGACTGAAGGGTAAATTTGTCTGCTAATTGAAGCTTGTGGACCAACTGGACTGCTCCTGTCAGCTTACAGCCATGTGCTCTCATGTCACCTTTACTTGACTGGATTCTTTAAAGTCTGTTTCCTTGTAATTTATTGTGTATTAAATGATCTTGTATTTTACGTTTAATTCTTGTCTGTACATTACAATAGTGTGCTCTGTGAATGGCACTATGTGATGTAAATATGAATTAATTCTTACTAAAAAGAACTTCTACACTAATTTCCTTGTCTCTACGGAATACTGTTTAACAAACATATTTAAGTGAATCACTTTCCAAACGTTTGTTTGTTCATTCAGCTGTTTATGCTTTAGTTAGGTCATGTTCCTTTAATTGCCGGAAATCCTGGAGTGAGCATACATAAGAGTTAGTGGAACATTATTATTGATGGCCTATTATGAGGGAAAATACTGCTAATTATTTTGGGCCATGTGAGACTTTTTGGGCCTTTTCTCCTTCTCAGATGACCCTGTTCCAGTATTTTCTCAGACTTCATAACTTCTTTGTTAATTGGATGTATCGTAAGTACTATGTATCTAATATGTTTCCATATACAATATTTTTATGAAAGGCTAATGTTATTGTTGTAGCAGTTAAGGCTTTGGTCTTCGAACCCTGTGGGTGCAAATCCTGCTACGGACACGGTGTGAGCATGGCCAAGTCACTTCACCTGCCTGTTCTCCAATTGAAAAAACAAAGAAATGTAACTAGTTATATCTCAAACTGGTGTAAGTCACCTTGGAGAAAGGTGTCAGTCAAATAATAAGTAATAAAAGTATGATTAGGTCAGTGGAGCTGCTTACTCTTGAACATGCTATATATAAAATTGTACTTGAGTAAAAAATTCCTGCATTTCCCAGTGACTAGGCTTTTGTGGACACTCACTGCAAAACACAATTTTAGAGGAAAGGATATTCTTTTGAATTGAAACAGGTAATAAGTAGGAATAATGTTACATTTAAGTATATATTATTATCATTATGAGATGTATCCTTTTCACTTTCTTCCATATTTCTTTTTGTGTTTTTCATCAGTTGTATGTTCAAGCTTGCATTGTTTTGGCATAGCCAAAGGCAGACAATAAGGTTATATCATGTTTTACTTTAACTTATTACAAACAGCAATGAAGTTTAATAGCTGCACATTTAGGTGGTCCGTGTAATGAACTGTAAACGACTGTTTATATTCTTGGGGTTGTTTTCTCTATTGTCTGAAGTATAAATAAAATGATTTCCAGAGCTAAATTTTGAAGGCTTCTTAAATGATTGGAGGTCCTTCTGGTGAATTTCAGTAGGTTTCATTCCCTCTGCCCAAAGAAATATCACTAAAGTGCATTATTGAACAATGCTGCAATCCCCCAGCAAAGCATCCATGGTTCATTTGACCATGGTTTCAACTAGACTAATGGCAGAGCTCTGCACTTTGCATGTTCAAGCTACCCATAAGCCATCAGAAACGTGTTGTATTGTGTCAGCTTCTATCCTTTGTAGCTACTGTAACAAAGGCACTAGCACTCGACCTGGCACAGATAGACATAGAGGCACGTATGAAACTAATAAAAGCTTTTATTTTCTTCACCCGTGGGCACACATCTTCCCCACAGTCCAAAAGCACTTGTCACACACACCAACACTTCTTTCTCCCTTTTACCAGCACTCCTCCTCAAGCTTCGTCTCCTTCCTCCCAACTCTGGCTCCTTGAGTGGTCGTGGCTAGCCCTTTTTATATCCCACCCAGAAGCGTTCCAGGTGCTTGACCACCTGGTCCTAATTGCCCTTCCGGGTGGGGCTGAAAATACATCCAACTGAGCTACTGACTCCATGCAGCTCCCCCTAGCGGCCACCCGAGCCCCCAACCAGGCTGTGGAGGATTCCATCTCCCATGGAGCCATGCGACAGGCTGGGGAATCACCGTCTGCCAGGGAGGCTGCCACCAAGCATCCCGGGGGAGGTATTTAGCTGCCCATGGTTGCTCCCCCGGAACAGATGCAGAAGGGGCGTCCCTGCCGGGCATGGGACCCAGCTGTCCGCCACACTACCTGTGGCAGTCCAGGTCAGCTCCATATTTTCTGATTGCTTCCAGGAGCCCCTTGAACCCGAAACTTTCCATAATGTACCCGAGAATCAGCCAGGCAGTTGAGGACACCCACAGTCAGCAAAGGATTGGTACAAAGTGATTCAGTGCTTTTATTTTAAAACAACAAGCATATAAACAGTGTTCAAAAACTAAAGTGCATTCCAAATAGTGCAATAAACAATCCAATAAAATGACGTGTGCAAGGTGAAGGTAAAATCAATAAACAATCCCATAAAAGTGAGGTTAAAATCCCAGGCAAATTCTTTTTTTAAAATAGTCATGATATCCCCAATGCCTCGTTCCAAAATCTGAGATTTCTTCAGCTTATCCTGTCAGGACCTTGCAGTATGAGGAGATGCCCGGCGAGAGGTGCAGTCATTCATTAATCCTGGGTTTGGGTTTCCACCGCCAATCCCTCTGCATCTGTAGGACTCTCCTCTGAACCCCACTTACACCTCTCTCAGCCAGTCCTTCTGAGTTGTATTATCGGAATTTCTGTGGGACTTACTAAATCAGTTATTGGGATGGTCTGATCTTGCACCTTAAGATTAAAACGCATACAGTTTCACATACACATTGGGATCCTGTAAACAAAGTCTCAGGTGAAGGTCTAATTGTCAGTCACCCCACAATATTCCACTTAGAACTTCTTCACATTCATACATAGATATCCTAATTTAGACAATGTAAGTGCTTAAATGCATCACACAATATTCTATAGGAGTCTCTTCTTAAGAACATACTATAACCAGCACTGACGAACATGTAAGTGGCATCGTGACACAATTAAAAACTTACCAACCAAACAATATGCCCCTGTTTTTACTGCTGTTGTTCTTTTGATGAGCGACCTCAAGCCTTGATAGCCTTGTGAGCAAGTAACCCGACTAACTCCTCACATAGATGTCTTAATTTTCAATGTAGTATAGATGATGAAAAGGTAAAATTGTATTTATTAATGAATAATATTTATACTAAATAGAACAAGATATGGTAGAAAATAAAATTAATAGTAAGAATCTAGATATAGTCTTAAGAAAAAGCTTACAGAAAATCATCAGTGTCAAGGAGCAGATATTGTGCAGCTCTTGATTTAGCCATCGTTGTTATTCATAGAATGCTTCTTACTGACGTTAAAATTAAATGGTAACACGTTTCTCGATCTTTGACGTTGATTCCCCTATCATCACTGGTTTTTGTGCTTCTTTTGTTCATCAGACAAGTCTTATTTATGTTAAAATTCCATGTGGGGCTTCTGGACATGTGATATTACACACATTTGATTGGCTGGCTGTCAGTATGATGGATGATTTTACTCAAAGTATTTGATCTTTTTATGCCTCTCTGTTCCCAGATTATAAAATAATCAACACAACCTAAGACATCATTGCTATTCCCTGGTCTTCAGTTTAAAAAAAAAAACAACTTTTCTGCTTTATTCCCACTTCAATTATGCTGTAAAACTGTTTTAAGGTGATAGATTACTGGTGCAATTCAGGAAGAGAAGATGCTTTCATGTTAATTTCCTCCATAAACGGTCTATAAATTAAGTTCATCTTGTTTGTTTAAGCAAAAAATATTTTAAAATATAAGCATCTACAATTTGAAATTAAAGATCTGTCACTCCAGGACACTCGTTCAAAGGGAGACGCCATACAACGGGGCGTCAATAAGAGCATTCCTTCTCCAGCCCTGCTCTCGAGTGCTGTCCTTGTCGCTCACTTCCCCAGGGCATACTACCGACCAACCTGCCTCCTTGCATCACAGCATGAGCTCTCTTGATTTTGTCTTTCTCGTGCCATTAACTTCTGTTGCTTTGTACTTTTTTCTCTCTTTTTCTTCTTGATCCCTTTGATCTCCTTTTCTTTCTGATCATTGTTCTTCTCGTTTTCTTGATTCTGTAAATCAGGCTCCCTTTATAGCGCCTCCATCTTCTCCGAGGTGTGAATGATACACTTGACTGACCCGCTTGCATTGGCACTTGAATGAACGATCCGCCAAGCACCCCAATCAACCTCGGAGTGGCGCATGCATGCTGACATGTGCACTTGCACCTGCTCGGAGCCCGCATGCTCCAGGATTCACAATTATTATTAAAACTGAGCTTCACCACAGACCTCTTATCATATTACCACACGTTTTGATTTACCATTGTATATTCAAGTTTATGTGCAAATACTTTGCATGTAAACTAGGGAACTTTATGTAAACACAAAATGACAAGCAGATACATGTAGAATTAGTGGATGAAAAAACATATCATAAACACACAAAAAACACAAGCAAACCCACCTGTGTTAACACACATCTCTGTGAACAAATAAGGCCGTAGGTAAACAATGAGCACAAATTCAGCAACTATTGCAAAAATGTGCTCAATGAGTAGCAGAATTTCAGAAATTTTGTGCCGAGCCAAGTTTTTTAGCTGGGCTATTAATCTCGATGTCAGAGATGAACATTACCAGAAGAAAGAATTCTTCCTGAATGCCAGCACCAACAATGCATGAAGTAGTAATTATTTGTAACAATCTCAATATGTTATTGTATAACAAGAATTGTCTGTGCTCTATTCTGTTTTTTATTATGCATAATGCTGTTTATGGTGGATGGCATGTGTTAAATGTGATGTTCCCAAAAGTCAGGTGTCGTTATGATAGTACCCTTATGCAGACCAATGCCATTATCTTCCCCTTTAAGATGGGAAGTGATGCTTGAATATAAAATCAGTTTGATTAGCGTAGGCAAGACTCATTTTAGCCAGCCTTGGGCTCATCTGAGACCACTTCCCTAAGTCATACTGGGAGTTCTGATCCTACATTTGTCAAAGAAATGGCCAAAAGGTAAACCTGAGGCCACTGCAGCCCTCCACCATCTTTATTTGACACCATGGTTTATCACAAAGCTTTACTTAGTCCTTTATCAACTAATCTCCCTCACTGGTGAAAAAAAGCATAGACTTATAGCACATAGTTACTGTATATGATACACAGACCAACATTTTCACAAATTAAAACAAACAGCATTAAAAGGTCTATAAATGATTCTGTATCTTCACTGGCACTCAGATGTCGTCAGTCACGACGGGGAACCATTATTGTGCAGTCGCAGTAGTATAGCAATGCATTGTTATTTTTGCCTTTTATTGACTCCAGTGCAGTTTAAAGACCACAAGGAAACATGAAGCACGGGAACACGTGGGTCCATGACAGCCTGCTCTCACGTCTGCCTCATCACTGTTGAGTGACAGGACTTTCTACACAATGGTGTGGATGAATTAATTTCTCATCCACCCCTCATCTGTTGTGTTGAGAGAACCCCGCTCTTCACCTTGAGTTCAACGCAATCATGTAAACGTTGAGGAACTTCGCAGAATCCTGCAAAATACATTGAAGTCAATGGGGAAGGAGGAACTGATCTAATTTTAAGCGTCTGCCAACTATGCTGAACCAATTATTGTGGCCAAAACTGAGACATGAGTTGTGAGGCAGCAGCACTAACCATTGTTCCTTAAACAAAAAAAAGTGCAAACCCAATGATAACCACCAACAAAATACAAAAGATCGTCCAAAATGAGCAGTAACTAGAGAAGATGTAGAATATTGTGTTTCAGTCTTGCGGCATACGTTGGCTGTGCCATGGGACTGGCTCGTTCCATTGTTTGAAGTTGCAGCTTAGGACACAGCACAACTATTTTGCTCTTTCTTCTTCCATCATGAAAAAAGCAGCTCCTTTAAGAGTTGTTTTGGAATTGTAACTGGGCACATGGCTAATTTGCATACATAACTGTCCATGCTGTGCTGTGCTGCCAGAGCACAGGAATCAGAGAAATATAAATGCTGACTGTACTCTTAATATTCTCATGCCAAATTCATTCGTTCGATTGTTTGTTAGTTCGCTCTATCTATCTATCTATCTATCTATCTATCTATCTATCTATCTATCTATCTATCTATCTATCTATCTATCTATCTATCTATTATGGTCAGCTAATGAACCCTTTAAATGAAAAGTTATTGCTTGCTTTTTTTAAAGACATGGGTGGAAATCCAGCAGTGTTTCTCAATCTTTGTGGCTTCGGGACTCATGTTTACAACACAGGCTGTTTTTTTTGCTGTGGGAAACACTTCCCAGGTTTCCTACACAGTAAGCACAGTACAATAAAGAATCAGGTACAATAATAAAGCAGCACACAGCCCCTTCTTTACGTTCTCTCTCTGTCTCTGTCCCCTGCCTTCACTCCTCTTCCTCCAGCAAGGTTTGTTTTCCACCTCCAAATTCTGGCTCCTGGAGTAGTAGCAGGCAGTTGCTTTTAAATAATCCCCAGAAGTACTTCCAGTGTCCCAAAGGCTTGGCCTGGGAGAACTTCTCCAATCCCCGCAACACCCCCTGGAGGGACCCAACTGGGCTTAGTCAAAGAACTCCAATTCCCATGATGCCCTGCTGGAAACCATGGCACTGAGATAGGAGATAGGAGATGGTAGGAGATATTGCCCTGGGCATGCTCTCTCTCCCAGTCCTTCCAATATGGAGGCATCCTGGCTGGGTAAGGGCCCCAACTGTACCTCACAATGTGGCCATGTCAGATCAGAATGCATGGGTTTTTTTGCCTATATGCATGGACTGAGCACTGCCATCCTCAACCAGCATTGGCAGCGTAGCAAAATAACCATAGATAAGTTATATTCAGTTAGATTCAGGTCACCTGTGCAAATCTGATCTGAACAAAAAAATTGAATAGAGCAATGGGGCTTGTAATGTGAACATAGCCTAAGAGCATTCTCCCTCTTTCCAAATGTAAGACTGAACTTTTTGCAATGTCAGATGTTTGTTTTTCTGTGCACCTTTTGATGGCCACTTTTAAGATGTTGTCCAAAGTTCAAAGTGGACAATTCCTTAAACTCAAAGTTAAATGTGTTTAAGCTCTTTGGGTACTTAGCCATTCATTTGTAACCAAGGGCTGGCATGGTAATGCAGCAGTTACACACTCTTTCCTCTTGATTCTCATTGTCTACGTACACTTAACAGATTCTGTCATTATGCACAGAGATTTTTTCAGGTGCCCTGCTTTCATTCTTCTTTGAAAAATGTACAAAGGATGACTGGCACGGACTTGTGAGTCGCTGTTCTCCTGAGGTGAGCCACTATCCAGTTTGGGGTTGCTTTCTGCCCCACACTCAGTGCCTCAGCTTCCTCTTGCTAAAGTAAGTTAAAATTGTGCAGTGTTCAGGTCTCAGTGCATTTGAATGAAAAATGGAGCAGGATTTAATCCAAGAGATACAATAGTTTCAGCACTGTCAATGAAGGAGTGTCATTCACTTTAAATTCCTTCTCTGATATCATAAAGCAGGACAAATACACAAAGAAAGGCACAATCCATGATCAGAAGGGATGAAAAGACCCTTCCTTTGTCATTCATAAAACTGAACACAAAATCAACCCATCATTGAGGAATCTTTTTGACTTCCTAAGGCAAGAATATTTTTGAAACCTCTATGAAAGTGGGTGAAATTGTGTGTCTTCATGGATGTCATCCCTACTTTATGATAAACAATGAGTATGATGCACATACTGTGTGCATAGTTCCCTTTTAAGAAGGTCAATGCTGCATACTTACACTGAAGAACTTTTGGTTATTTGTCAGTTTATATCTTCTTAGAGACAGGAATATCTCAGCCGAGCTTAACTCCATCATGCTGAAAGCCATTAGCTGACTGAGGAGGTGCTACATCTAGTTTTTGTATGCTGTGGGTGCCCATATATTAAACATAACTTGTTTTTACCAGCATAAAAGGGAAATTTGCAGCAAAGACCGGTTCTCTTAACATAATCAGAGCGGTTTACTGCACTTATATTGCAATTTCGTGAACCTAGTGAGAATGAAGCTCCTTTTGTTAACCATGAGGTGTTGCATTTCATTAACTCACAAGTCATCTGTCATGCCAACATGTGGTTTTTTCATATGTCTTGTAACAGCATTCATGTCATTACATGTGCCAGGGGATAGTGGTTGCCCGCTCAGATATTGATGCCTTATGCCTTTCCTGGACCACCAGAATGAAGAGGAGAGGCACTATAATGCTGCGGATGATCTTGCACTGTCAATTGTGGAGCACAGCCAGATACTCTGGGATGCAGGAAGTGGGGAGTCGACATGTCAGAAGGGAGGCCAATGAGGTTCTGCGGCATTGTGATTGCATATGCATGAGGTTGATTAGCATTCTCCATATATGGACGTCTGAGGAGAGCATTCGAGGTGCGTTCACATTTGCACATTTACAAAGTGACTGTGATTAATAAAGGATACATTCCAAAGAAATGTGCGCACGCTGTGTTTTGTAAATCTGATTTTTTTTTAAGTACACATTTTCCTGTTTTTTTGTCCTGCTCATATTTTCACAGTCAAATTCACACAAAGTTTTATAAATGAAGCCCCAGACCTGACAGTTCAGATTTAAAGCGCTAGTGTAATGGACTACAATGAAACATGTAACCATATACTACTTTTTTGTGCCGTTCTGATATCATAATCCTCTCTGGCAAAATGCAAGATATCACATTCATAGGGAACTTCTGTTTCTTGTTAAAGAGATGATTAATGTTTCCAGGATTACTCCATAAATCCTGTGATATGAGGAGAGCCCTATTGCAAGCATTACTACTTATGTGCAGTAAAAGGGAGTTGCTTTTTATTTAACCATAAACTGAAATTTCCCTATTTAAAAATGAAAAATGATAAGCATATTTTTAGTAAGAAAAGCTGGCTAATAAATGCCATTGTCACTTTCGTCTCAGAGTCTAATAAATGGTGTGCTGTGTATGTTTCTTTTCCATATTTTTAGACTTACACAGCTCTGCCCTTCATATTATTTTCTATAGTGTAAAAGTGCAGAACTCTTGCCTAAATTCTGAATTATGATTAATTAAATAGATTCAAATCATCACATTGCAACTGTTGTGCAGTGTAGGGGAAATGACTGTGTCAGCTTCAGACAACACAATCTTAAAATGAAAAAGTGGAACCATATGACGATTCGGGTTAAGAGTGTGATTAGAAAAATGTCTGAAAATGAATAAGGCTTTAGGGAGAAATAAGAATGAATTTATATCAGTTTGTTGAACATTTCTGACATTTCTTCCAGTAAAAATATTATTTTAGGCTTGCCTGGTTTAAATCTATAATTATATCTTATTTTTTATTTTAAAAATGTATGTGGTTGTGGGTTGTGTAGATACTGCTGCTTAAGGGTTTTGGTCTACTTATTATGATAAATCTTCTGTCACTGTTTCTTAACCTAAAAACCTCCACATACCACTTGTCAGAAAAGATGTATTTGAGTAAATAGTGTTTTATAAACGACAGTGGAGCTCCAGTGGGCAGAAGACACCATTTACTGTTTCACAAAACAACGGCAATCATTAAATTAACGGTAGCTGCAACTGTGGCATTCTAGTCTCATCTAAATTTTGTCTTCATACTTGGATTAATACTATGCTTCTGAGGACTGGGCTTGAACCCCAGCCTGGCATGGAGGTTGTACTTTCCTCCAGCTAATTGGTGGCTCCAGATTTGCCCCATATGTGTGTGTATATGAGCAGGCCCTGTAATGAACTGTTACCCCATTCTCAGTTGATTCCAAGTTTCTGTCCAGTACTGCCAGGATAGGCTCCATCTAACTGCAACCCCGATAAATCGTACTAGAAATCAATGGATCAAGTGATTCGTGCCATCAGGTCAGATGTAAGGCGGTTTTCATTTCATACCTAAAACAGTCTCTTGGTGACATGGAACCCAGTCATAGGGATAAGACGAACTTTTAGATTACTGGTGTAAACATTATTCATGCAGTACTAACACAAACAAACACAAATCCACATTTTTGTATAAGTCTTTCTCTCCCTCTGCATATATATACTGTATATACTGTATATATTTATATATATGTTGTGACAGTTTGCGGTCCTCTCGACCCCTTGAACCCTCTGACCACTCTTCAGACACCAGGTAAAAGTCCAATAATTATTTATTCGGACAAAATGAAAGTGCACAAAGCACCTACACTCCAAAATACTCATATAATAATTAATAATCAATACACTAATCAATACAATCCTCCACACTCCCAGACGCGTTGCCACCCTTCCACCCAGCTCAGCTCAATGCTCTGGTCTCTCACAGTCCTTTTTATAGTCCTTGACCCGGAAGTGTTTCGCCCTCTCTGTCCACGTGACTAAGAACACTTCCGGGTCAGATAAAAATCCTTTCTTCTTCACCCCAGAAGCACGTCATTCCTCCTGTCCATGTGACTTGAATGTACTTCCGGGGCGTAGGGCAAATAATCCTTGCTCCTTCCTGCAGCATCCCCTAGCAGCCCCCACGGCATCCAGCAGGGTTGGGGATAAAAACTGCATTGTCCAGAATTCCCTGCTGGCATTCGGGGCAACTCCATGCTGCAGGGAGTGCTCCACCTGGCGGCCTGGGGGTATTGGCCGGGATGAACAGCCGGCCACATATCACAATATATATATATATATATATAGAATAAGGACACAAACAATGATAAAGGTTTGGGGTTTTTAGCCCCGTATACTGCAAAATAGATCGTCAATTGTTTTTCCAAAAACTCAAAAGACATTGAAGGGAGGGAGGATGGACATTTTATGGTGGCGGACAGGAAATTAATGTGAGGAATGCTGGGAGGAGTTGTGTTGGATTCTGGGAGCATGACGTCATCATGTGTCAGCAGAGGGAAGGAATGAACCTGGAAGTGTGCGCTTTCTAGAGCCATCCGGGCGCTCTTTACGGTTGCGCCATCTCTGCCTTTCTAAGGAAGTAAAGAAAGAAAGATTAGTACACTGCCGTTGTTCCCCCGCGGGACGTTTTACGAGCAAACGTAAACGATCAGCTATTCCCCAAGCACTCATGCGTGACAATATATATATATATATATATATATATATATATATATATACACACACATAGGTATATATATATATATATATATATATATATATATATATATATATATATATATATATATATATATATATATATTTGTGAAGGATTGCCGGCTTTCTACTCCGGCCCTCACCCCCAGGCCGCCAGGAGGAGCTCTCCTGACAGCATGAACGTGCCCCGAATTCCAGCAGGGCATCATGGACTCTGTAGTTTATATGCACAGCCCTGCTGGATACCATGGGGGCCTCCAGGAGTCGCTGTAGGGAGGTTGTCGGACTCTTATGTGCCCTATAACCCGGAGGTGCGTCATGATCACATGACAGGAAGAAACGACGTGCCTCCGGGGTGAAGAAGAGTTTTTATATGACCCGGAAGTGTTCCTAGTCACGTGGACAGAGAGGACGAAACACTTCCGGATCAGGACTATAAAAGGACTATGGGAAATCCCAGATGTCGAGCTGAGCTGGGAGGAAGGGTGGCAAAGTGTCTGGGAGTGTGGAGGATTGATTATTGTGTATTGTTTGATTTACTATTGAGTATTGTGGAGAGGAGGGTGCTTTGTGCACTTTATTATTAAAATAAATATTCATATTTGGACTTTTACCTGGTGTCTGACGTCTAGTCTGAGGGTTCAAGGGGTCACGGAGCCCTTAATCTGTCACAATATATATATATATATATATATATATATATATATATATATACAGTGGTGTGAAAAACTATTTGCCCCCTTCCTGATTTCTTATTCTTTTGCATGTTTGTCACACAAAATGTTTCTGATCATCAAACACATTTAACCATTAGTCAAATATAACACAAGTAAACACAAAATGCAGTTTGTAAATGGTGGTTTTTATTATTTAGGGAGAAAAAAAAATCCAAACCTACATGGCCCTGTGTGAAAAAGTAATTGCCCCCTGAACCTAATAACTGGTTGGGCCACCCTTAGCAGCAATAACTGCAATCAAGCGTTTGCGATAACTTGCAATGAGTCTTTTACAGCGCTCTGGAGGAATTTTGGCCCACTCATCTTTGCAAAATTGTTGTAATTCAGCTTCATTTGAGGGTTTTCTAGCATGAACCGCCTTTTTAAGGTCATGCCATAGCATCTCAATTGGATTCAGGTCAGGACTTTGACTAGGCCACTCCAAAGTCTTCATTTTGTTTTCTTCAGCCATTCAGAGGTGGATTTTCTGGTGTGTTTTGGGTCATTGTCCTGTTGCAGCACCCAAGATCGCTTCAGCTTGAGTTGACGAACAGATGGCCGGACATTCTCCTTCAGGATTTTTTGGTAGACAGTAGAATTCATGGTTCCATCTATCACAGCAAGCCTTCCAGGTCCTGAAGCAGCAAAACAACCCCAGACCATCACACTACCACCACCATATTTTACTGTTGGTATGATGTTCTTTTTCTGAAATGCTGTGTTCCTTTTACGCCAGATGTAACGGGACATTTGCCTTCCAAAAGTTCAACTTTTGACTCATCAGTCCACAAGGTATTTTCCCAAAAGTCTTGGCAATCATTGAGATGTTTCTTAGCAAAATTGAGACGAGCCCTAATGTTCTTTTTGCTTAACAGTGGTTTGCGTCTTGGAAATCTGCCATGCAGGCCGTTTTTGCCCAGTCTCTTTCTTATGGTGGAGTCGTGAACACTGACCTTAATTGAGGCAAGTGAGGCCTGCAGTTCTTTAGATGTTGTCCTGGGGTCTTTTGTGACCTCTCAGATGAGTCGTCTCTGTGCTCTTGGGGTAATTTTGGTCGGCCGGCCACTCCTGGGAAGGTTCACCACTGTTCCATGTTTTTGCCATTTGTGGATAATGGCTCTCACTGTGGTTCGCTGGAGTCCCAAAGCTTTAGAAATGGCTTTATAACCTTTACCAGACTGATAGATCTCAATTACTTCTGTTCTCATTTGTTCCTGAATTTCTTTGGATCTTGGCATGATGTCTAGCTTTTGAGGTGCTTTTGGTCTACTTCTCTGTGTCAGGCAGCTCCTATTTAAGTGATTTCTTGATTGAAACAGGTGTGGCAGTAATCAGGCCTGGGGGTGGCTACGGAAATTGACCTCAGGTGTGATACACCACAGTTAAGTTATTTTTTAACAAGGGGGCAATTACTTTTTCACGCAGGGCCATGTAGGTTTGGATTTTTTTTCTCCCTAAATAATAAACACCATCATTTAAAAACTGCATTTTGTGTTTACTTGTGTTATATTTGACTAATGGTTAAATGTGTTTGATGATCAGAAACATTTTGTGTGACAAACATGCAAAAGAATAAGAAATCAGGAAGGGGGCAAATAGTTTTTCACACCACTGTATATATATATATATATATATATATATATATATATATATATATATATATATCTTATATATAAATGTCTACGCATGGAAGTGTGTGTGTTTGTGTATGTGTCTGTCCAGCCAGGAAGTGTGAGGCTACAGCATGAAGCTGAAAGAAATCGACTCTGTCGCCAAAGTGAAACCGCAGAGAAAAGAGAAACTCGCTTAGCTACTAATACACAAGCGACGCAAGCACATCAGCAAAACGAAACCTCCAAGGAGAGAGAAACACACTTAACCGCTAATAGACAATAGAGGTGAGCATGTCAGCAAAACGAAAGTGCCGAGGAAAGAGAACCTCACTTAGCCACTAATGCACTGCCGATGCGATTGATTGATTGAAGTGCAAGAATCCATGGTTTCTAGGAGCCCGGCGTACACAGCTAGTATATATTGTCACAAAATCAAAAGAAAGGCACACAAAGGTTTGGGGCAGCCACCCATATATTATTCCCTGGCTGTAAAATGGTTTAAAGGTTTGTACTGATGTGTACAGATTAGAGTCCAGAACAGATGTGAGGAAAGGTGGCGGCTTTAAAGGTCAGTATAGGAAATGACATCAAAGTGGCAGGAACCGGAAGGGTCTTCATCTATAGGCTCACCCCCAGAAGTGACACCAAAGGTGGCCGTAACCAAGAATGACGTCATTAGGGTCAAGTGGAATTTCCCATGAACGGTCTACAGAAAGCGAGAAAAAGAGTCAGTGCACTCTGCTACCTCCTGGTCTGGCTCAGAATTAGTCTCATTCAAGCCCTTTAGCTGCCTCCCATGCACACATGTGTGACAAGATATATATATATATAATTGTGTTCATAAGTTTACATACCCTGGCAGAATTTGTAAGATGTGTGCCATACTTCAAAGAAAAGATGACTGATCAGGCAAAACACATTTCATCCAAGTTAAACTATAAGGCTTCACAGTATAGCACGCCCATTAAACAAAACATAGTAATAAGGAAAAAAATTAGATTGTTCAAACATTTGTGTACCCTTAGATATTAATACTGTTTATCATCCCCTTTAGCAACAATGATGGCATGTGGTCTTTTGTGATTGTTGTGGATGAGGCCCTTGATTTTCTCAGGTGGTAGAGCTGCCCATTCTTCTTGTTTATGGTTATAATCATAAAGTTCAACTTTCATCACTCCAAAGGACTTTGTTCCAGATGTTTTGAGGCTTGTCTAGATGCTATTTGGCATATTGGAAGTGGGCTGTTTTGTGGCAATGCCACAGTAAAGACTTTTTTTCTTGCAACTCAACTGTGCGGCCCATTTTTGTTCAAGTACCTCCTTATTGTGCATCTTGAAAGAGCAACATCACTTGTTTGCAGACAAGCTTGTATGTCAGCTGAAGGGGCTTGTGGGTTTTTCTTGGCAGCTTGACCAATAAATGATCCTAGCAGTTGTGGCTGAAAATCTTGGTTGGTTTGCCTGACTGTAGCTTGGCAACAACAGGACCCCTAACTTTCCACTTTTTTATGAGAGTCTAAACACTTCTGTCAGGCATTTCAGATATCTGGATATATTTTTATATCCTTTTACTGATTTTTTTTGACAAATTAACAACCTTTTTTCACAGGTCCTTTTCACAATTCTTTTGCTTTCCCCATGGCTCAGTATCCAGCAAAGTCAGTGCTGTGTTGCATGAATTTAAATTGACTATTTATACTGATTACAATCAAAGAGGTTACAGGTGTAGACACTCTCCCGTAACTTGAACCTCTGTGTGCCAACTTGTGTGTATGTTATCAGCCCCAACATTCTAGGGTATGTAAACTTTTGATCAGGCACATTTGTGTGATTTTAGCTGCTGTGTTCGTTTTAAGGTAATTATACCCTAGCTAGGGGCTGGCGCCATCAACTAATGTATTTTCTCTTCTTCCCTCTGCAGAACAAACAATTCACGGTCACACCAATGATACAACAACAACATTTTTTTATCTAGCACATTTTCATACAAACAATAAAGCTCAAAGTGCTTTACACGATGAAATAAAACGGAACTTAATATAAAACATAAATAACAAGATTAGGCAATAATATTTTACAGTATGCAGCACAAAAAAAGGTTAGGTCAGATGGGCAGGAGGACAGAAAAAAACAAAACAAAAAAAACACTCCAGTTAGGCTGGAGAAAAAAACAAAATCTGCAGGAGTTCCAAGGCCAAAAGACCACCCAGCCCCCACTGGGCATTCTTCTTAACATAGATGTTCTAAATCAGACCTCATGGTTTTCAGGCTTCACATGGAAGAATTTGATGATGCTGGTCATGCGGACATCTGGAGTACCCACCAATCAATCCATAAACGCAAGGACAGCATGGTACCTTGATCAGATGGTAGTGGCACAAATCATCATCAGAGAAGAAGCACAAAACACAGCAGAGAATAGTACAGATTAGTACGGATTGCGGAGCCCAGAAGAGAAGGATAATTTAGTGCCCATATAGACTAATAGTGATACAACTAAAAGGTAGCTATGAAAAAGCCATTTTAAAATAATGGGTGTTTAGGCAGTTTTTTAAATTGTTCTACAGTATTAGCCTGGCGAATTTCTATTGGAAAAGTATTCCAAATTTTAGATGCATAACAGCAAAAGACTGCCTCACCACTTCTTTGAGGTCGGCTCTAAGAATTATAAGCAGACCTTCATGATGACGCCTTTTCCTGTTCTCCAGCCTGAAAACCGGCTCCACTGCAATAAACTGGCTCCACTGCCATTTTGAAACACTCAACCATTGACTCACGTCTCAAAAAACACTACCTGACGTGTGTTACATTAGTTTTATTTTTTTTGTGGCTTTACGATTAACTATGCATGATTACAATGGTGCCCCAACTCTCAATAATCTGTTTTGTGGTTATTTACAATAAATAAACCTACACCAACCAGCCAAAACATTAAAACCACCATCCTAAAATTGGGTAGGCCCCCGTCAATCCACCAAAACAACTCTAATCCCTCGAGGCATGGACTCCACAAGACCTCTGAAGGTGTCCTCTGGTAACCGACACCAAGAAGTTAGCAGCAGATCCTTTAAGTCCTGTAAGTTGCAAGGAGGGGATTCTATGGATCAACTTGTTTTTTTCAGCACATCCCACAGATGTTTGAGCAGATTAAGTTCTGGGGGATTTGAATGACTAGTCAACATCTTGAACTCTCTGTCATGTTCCTTCTAACATTTCTGAATAATTTTTACAGTTTGGCAGGGCACATTATCTTACTGAAAGCCACTGCCATCAGGGAGTACCATTGCCATGAAGGGGAGTATGTGGTCTTCAACAACCTTTAAACAGGCGGTACTTGTCAAAGTAACATCCACATGACTGCCAGGACCCAGGTTTTCCCAGTAGAACATTGCCCAGAACAACACACGGCCTCTGCAGGCTTGCCTTCTTCGAATAGTGCATCCTTCTGCCATCTCTTCCCCATAATCACCTGGCTGCTTACATGATCCAAAAGAAAATGAGATTAATCGGTTTAGGCCACCTTCTTCCATTCCTCCAAGGTTCAGTTCTGATGTTCATGTGTTCAAGTGTAGGCACTTTTGGTGGCGGACAGGTATCATCTGAATGGTCTACAGCTATGCAGGAAGATGCAATGCACTGTGTGTACAGACATCTTTTTTTCATGGCCAGCTTTAAGTTTTTCAGCATTTGTGCTACAGTAGCTTTTCTGTTTGATCAAATCAGACAGGCTAGCCCTCGCTCCCAATGTGCATCAATGACCCATGGGCACCCATGACCTTGTCACTGGTTGTCCTCCTTTGCACCACTTTTAGTAAGTACTAACCACTGCATAATGGGAACACCCTGTAAGATCTGCTGTTTAAAAGATACTCTGACCCAGGTGTACAGCCATCACAATTTGACCCTCGTGGAAGTCACTCAGATCCTTACTCTTTCCCATTTTTTCTGCTTTCGACACACCACCTTTAAGGGCTGACTGCACACTTTGTGCCTAATTTATCCCACCCCTTGACAGGTGCCACTGTAACGAGATAATCAATGTTGTTCACTTCACTGGTTTGTGGTTAATCGGTGTATACCGCATATCTACCTCCCCACACTTCTGTGTGAAGTATCTGCAATCTCAATGTGTTCCCATGAACTTCCTCCCATAATCAGTTTAACTGTCAGCTGTAAATTCTGATAAGACGAGTTGTCCCATCAAGACATGGATCCAGCTTGTACCCAACTCCTATCAGCATAGCATCCAGCCCACCTGTATCTATTAATGGAAAATATGGGTTCTGAAAATGGATTAGTAAAAGGAAGGATGGTAGGATGTGAGCCTTTTAGCTTTTTGGGTTTTAAACTCACAAAATTAGACATGAGGCTATGTTACCCACCAATGGAAAAACTGCTCTTGTCCATCTGTAGATCTATTTCTGGAGAATTGTTCAGACAAATTGTACTTACTGTATGATCATTAACAGTAATAAGTATCAGGAACTATTATCTTAGCCTACTAGAATTTATGAAAGTTTTATTTATTAAACGATTCAATAATAGATGTAAACAAGAGCCTTGAGACCCCAGTGCAGCACATTCCAATTCCATGACTTATTTCATCTGTTAGTTGGCTCTTTGAAAAAAAGAAAAAGAAAAAAACTCCCCTTTCAACAATCTGTACATGATTTTCTTTAACAAGCTTACGTTCGTGCTTTACAACCGATTTTAAAGTAATAAGTGGATCGCTTTATTTGTCCATTTCAAAATTTAAAAGGCCTGTCAGATTTTGTTTACTCATACTGAAAAAAATTAACTTTCTTTTATCTGCCTTTCCAAGGAATGGAGGAGTAGAAAGAATCTGGCTGTAATTCCCTTCTCTTGCCCTTCTTTAAACTTTTTATATGGATGTAGTACATACAGAAAGGGAGGATGAACCAGCTATAAGGTCAGACACAGCACAGAACATTTGATTTTAGGATAAAAATAAAGTACTGTCGGCTTCTCCACTGTACGGTGGATCACAGTATGCAGTTAACTCATGTAGGCCTTGGGCTTAGGCTAATTGTGAAAACAAATGGAAAACTGCGTATGAACTAGTACTCATTTTTTAATACAGCTAAATGCCTTTAATTTGGAAATTGACATAGATAATGTATAACAAATATTCATTAACGGTAGCAGTATGGTGCAGTAGAACTTTACAGTTCTAAGCAAGGCTGGGCAGTTGTTGAAAAAAGCCACAGAATCCAACTTTAGAAAACTTACAAAGTGCAACTCTGACCAGGTCTGAGATCACAGTTTTTATAGAACAAGTTATTATTGTAATTGTTTGGTAACTATTAATTTATAATATTGCAAATCATGATGTCCACCTTATTTGCTTTGAATGTGAACAAAAACATCCAAATTCCAACCATAATACTGATGTTACTTCAAATGATGATGATGACGTACATTGAGAAAATAGAATGTAAAAAGGACAATCAAAACCAGCATGTACAGAACAGTTAAAAAGGCAGAGACGAGAGACATTTGGAAAATACTTTCACTGTATTCATCCATCCATCCATTTCCCAACCCGCTGAATCCGAACACAGGGTCACGGGGGTCTGCTGGAGCCAATCCCAGCCAACACAGGGCACAAGGCAGGAACCAATCCCGGGCAGGGTGCCAACCCACCGCAGGACACACACAAACACACCCACACACCAAGCACACACTAGGGACAATTTAGAATCGCCAATCCACCTAACCTGCATGTCTTTGGACTGTGGGAGGAAACCGGAGCGCCCAGAGGAAACCCACGCAGACACGGGGAGAACATGCAAACTCCACGCAGGGAGGACCCGGGAAGCGAACCCAGGTCCCCAGGTCTCCCAACTGCGAGGCAGCAGCGCTACCCACTGCGCCACCGTGCCGCCCCTCACTGTATTCAATGCACCTAAATTGTGTTCCAGAGAGAGCTCAAAAATATCAAATTTTATTAAACTTGTCTGTGAAGACATTTGTCCCTATGATTTTTTAACTGGTAATGGTTTTGTGCAGCTTGATGAGGACTTCATTAAAACGGCGGTCAAATACATTAAATAACCACAGAATAATGCTTTGAAATGCAATGCTCACCAAAGTTTAACCAAACACATTTTTTTGTTAAATTCACACTTGCAGTTACTCCACACTGTAGATTTTATTGTATTTTTACTGTCCTTCATGGGGTGCAATTTCCATATCAATTAAACAAAAGGTGAGCTTCCAAATGAATGCTTACTTTAGAGTTGCTTGAGGCAGGCCAGATTTATAATTTAACTGCTCCAGCGGCTTCACTCCATCAGGCACCCCACAGACACGTAAGCATCGTTATTGCCTCAGGTCGGGTCTGCCGATGTCACAATACATATAGGTTGTCACATATGTATGTCTGAGAGACACCAGACAAACTTGACTGAGGTAAGCAACACCACTCCAGGTCAAGAGGGGAAACTTGCAGTATCCTGTCCACAGCCCAGAGAAGACTTGGGAAGTCCAGCATCACTCTGGGCCAGACAACTGACTGCAAAGGATCTTTCTCTGAGAGAAGTCCTCTTTAACATACTATGAGAAACCCATGCATCACTAGTGACATTTATATTCATTACACTCACTGGACAATAAATGAGTCTCTGTTTCTTCTCTTTATTTTACAATATATAGGCCTACTGTATGTACACACAATTTATCTTGACTGTTCCTAAAGGGGTGATATTGAATCTATTAGTTTTTAATGTATGGATTGTAATATATAAAATCAATGGTGCCACTTCTTTAAACATACTGTATACAGTGGAACCTCAGTTTGCGAGTAACTTGGTTTACGAGTGTTTTGCAAGACGAGCTAAAATTTTTAATAAATTTTGGCTTGATAAACGAGCGAGATCTTGCAATATGAGTAGTATGTATATGCTTTGTCTGCTGAGCATCATATGATCACAATTGAGCTGATGGTTCTTCTCTCTCTCTCTCACTGCGGGATTGTGGGCAATCATCTCATATTCTCCGTCTTAGTCGGTGTGCCTCACTCATAAAGTCAACATCCGTACGCGCGTATACTGTTTACTACAGCATTGTGACTGTGTGTGTGTGCGCTGTGACGTGCGAGTCCCCGTCTTGCACCCCAAAACACGAAGCTGAGTCTCAGTACTTTAGCAACACCAGCTTTATTCAACTTGAAACAGCAACAGCGCGGTTATTTATTGTAGCGGGATCTGCCACTATCCTATACACAGACACAGCAGTCAGGCAGGGCCGTGGCCAAGTAGTACCTGCGCATTTATAATGTTCCTTGTTCCTTGTATCACCCATCGACGGCAGGCACTTATAGCATGTCCTCAAACTTATCGGATTCGCTTTTACGGCGAACTGCTACAGCACTGAGAGACTGCAATTGCTTTGGGACGCTCTTCCGTGTGTCGTCCCGTTGGGTGGAATCCCACAAGAGTTTAGAAACTCACTCACACCAGCCAAGATTCTTTTTAAAGGTAAAGTGCAGGTTAATTTGTTTTATGTAGTTTTACTTTATATTTTGTATTAATCATTTTATATGAATAGTTTTGGGTTGTGGAACGAATCATCTGAGTTTCCGTTATTTCTTATGGGGAAATTCGCTTTGATACACGAGTGCTTTGGACTGCGAACACGTTTCCAGAACGAATTAAGCTCGCAAACCGAGGTTCCAGTGTATATACTGTATATATATATATATATATATATATATATATATATATATATAAAAATAATAAATATATACATTGTCACTGAGGACTAGGACACCTCTTTGCTGAGAGGACCAGGGGAGCAAGCCTGGGCAGAACATTACCACCCCCGGGACGCTAGATGGCAGCCCCCATGGGTCACAGCGGTGCCTCAAACTCCCTCAGGGCTTTATGGGAGATGGAGTTCTCAGCCCTGTTGGGATCTGGGGGGGCTGCCAAGGGGTGCTGCAGCTGCTCCTGAGCCTGTATGGGTGATCCTTTCACCACACCTGGAAGTGCTGCTGGAAGTAGGTCATCAAGCACCTGGAATACTTCCGGGTTATGCAAAAAAGGAGCCAGCAGACAGTACTTGAGGAGCAAGTGTCAGGAGGAGGGAAACAAAGCTTGCTGAGGAGGAGTGGAGGAGAAAGGAAAGAAAAGAATAGAGAAAAAGAGTATTGTGCTGTGATTGTGCTTAGTAGGACTGTGTTGTGCCTTCCCCGTTTCCCACGAGGTGAAGAAAAAATTAAAAAAACATGTGTGTCTGTCTGTGTCGGGTTGAGTGGCTGCTACACTTGTCACAATATATATAAATAATGTATTTAGTACCTAAAGTCTGTATTGATATAAAAACTATACATGGGCCTGACTGTAAACAGGCATTTATGGTTCAGGGGTAAATGCACTGAAAAATGGTCACCTTAGCTAAAAAGTCTTCTTATGAAACTAAGCGCACACTTCTCTTTAATTTTTCTTAAATTTATAAATTGCTAAAGAGATGGACATTTTTTCTATTTATTCTATATTTACAAGGATAATCACACTACATTTGCAATAAAAGGTTACATACAGTACATCATCCATTTTCTGCATATGCATTTTTATTTCTGGGAGCTACTGTTAACGATCTCTAGTCATTTAAATCCCTTTTTAGTGTGCTGAAATATTTCTTAATCTTTCTGCTTTTTTTATTTTTTTACGAATGAGAGGTTGTGGTAATTTAAGTAAATTAAGACTCTTTGTGATGAGGAATAAAGCATCCAAAATTTTTACAGGTTACGATTTTGACTATAATTTTGGATTTTGCCCTTTTATGAAAGTTAACTGATCAATCAAATCCTGCTTGTATAACAATTCCAATTCCAAGTAATTCTGCTTTAACCTCTGACATCTAGAAAAGTCATGGAAATAAAACAACCAGCGGTGCGCTCATTTCTTCAAAAACTTGTCTTCATTTGTCACTGATCTCGCCTAATTCAAAAGCAACTCTGGAACAAACTGCAGACAAGATGTCAGTGCATCGAGGAGCACTCTCATTCATACTGGGCCAACACTGAGTTGCCAGTTTTTGTAATGAGGAAGGAAGCCGAACGTACGTTTGGAAAGCTCATATGAACAAAGTAAGGATGTGAAAAGCATCACACAAACATTTACTTGGCCTGGAATCAGAATTGGCTAAGTGAAGCTGGGCTCACCACTACTCCCCGGTGCACATCAAGTCTACTGCTTTTTAACATCACTTTTACTTTAGACCGTGTAATGATATGTCTGCAATGTTGTTAGGCTGAATCCTGAAAAACAGCTGAAAGAAAAATTCTGCCATAGTTTGTTATTGGCTTTCAACACACGGCATTCCATAAGAACATGTCAGTATGCAAAATATATTTACAGATGAAAGAATAGGTTTATGCCATCACATCAAGATCATTTAGACTATCTCTGATATACGGTATACAGCAATTTAATTAATTAATTCTTTACATTTACATAGCTCTTTTTTCATTAGAGATTGGGGAGCCACTTCAACCACCACCAATGTGCAGCACCTACTTGGATGAAAAATGGCGATGGCAGCCATTTTTAGCCCCGTATGCTCACCACCCATTAGCTGTTAGGTGGTGATGGGGTAAAAAAAGAGACAGACAACTAGAGACAGGGGATGATTAGCGGGCCGGAATGGCTAGGCCATGGAGGACAATTTAGCCTGAACATCGGGGTACACCCTACTGTTTATGAAAGATGGCCAAGGATCTTTTATGACCACAAAGATTCAGTTTTACATTTCATTTGAAGGATGACACGATTTTTACATATCAATGTCCCTGTCACTATACTGGGGCATTGTGATCCACACACAGACCACAGGGCATGTGCCCCCTACTACCCTCACCAACACCTCTTCCTAGATGGCCTCCCATCCAAGTACTGGCCGGGCCCAAACACGCTAAGCTTCAGGTGGATGACGTGTTCTGAAGTGCATGCAGTATAGCTGCTGGCAACTTGATTTAATGTTTAACAGCACCAAGTTTGGTGCTGACTAAAACATTTTAAGAATAAAGTGATAGCAGGTTGATTATAGCTTGTCCTTGGTCACACAAAAAGCTTCTCCATCTAATAACATGTACCAATTTGAAAAGAAAGGGCATCATTTTAAATATTAAGTGAAGTTAGCAGGTGCTGAAGTAGCTTGGTAATATATTTTTGACTTGCTAGAACTTGAACTGTGATTACTAGCTGGTCAGGAGATATAATTAATATATCAGTAAAAATGCTTTATACCCTTTCATTTTGCATTATCATTGCATTTTCTCCATGGCTAGGCAGATTTTGACATACTTCAGAAACCGCTTTGGGAAAGTTCAAGTAACAGCCTGTCTAAAAGAAAAATCATCAACAAAAAACTACACAGTAGATGACTAGGCTTTGCTAGTACAGCAGAACTGAGGTACAAGGGTTTTTCTATTTTTGTAAATGTATTCATTTATTAAAACAAAATAGGAATTCCGTGGACTGCATTCTTTGAAATGCAACTCTTTAGATTATTATGTTATTATAATATAATTCTATAATTACTGTTGTAAGTGTGCAGTGCTGGTTGAAGATCACATGGAGCCTCAGGCCCTCGGTGTCTGGAATGTATGCCCCTTGTTATGCCAAAACGGCACCCCTTGATGTTCATAGTGAGCATTCAGTATTATTAGACTTTGAGGACAAGGAAGGGACCCCCTGGTGCCTGGAGGGTGCACTGTTTGAGTAGCATAAATGGCGTCCCTTGGTGCCCACAGCTTGGCGTTGGTTCAGAAGCCCATGCAGCTTGATTTACAAGTGTGTGTCCGGACCACACACACCTTAACTGTCATAAATGACGCATTAGGCTGCCAATTAGGCCGCCTAATAATTTGTCTGGCTCTGTAATTGAGCTACGTTCAATAGGATAGCAATACATTTTTCACATTTGGAAACCTTGAACAGAAAGAAATGACTGAAGTGACACATTTAAATGTCATTTTTTTTCTCAGACTCTTTCTGTTAACTACTACAACCAATGAAAATACGGGAATATTACAAAACTCATTGTGAAAAGGGTATGATAATGCCTTATTTGTTAATGGTATGGTTGACAGTGATTATATGCTTTTGATGATATGTTGCCAAGTCTGCTTGTCATTTTTTCCTTTATATTCATCCATCCACCCTTTCATTTTCAAACCTAATACAGGATTATAGGAAGTGATGCCTAGTTATGTCCAATTATTGTTGACATCTTACCTTTTCATGCCATTTGGTAAATTCAGAATAGTAAACTATTTTTGGAATCGAGTACTAATATGTCTAGATTGCTACTGATTATTTTTTTTGTAGTGGTTTGGTCTACTGGAGTAAGTCTGCTATACATGCATATCTATTTTTTAAATACTTCCAACATATAGGAATGTACAATTTGCAATTTTAATTTTTAAACTTAGATGAACCTCTACATTTCTATTATAGGGTAGCAGAGATTTAAAAATTCCATCTCTAGTAACAATTCACTTATACTCCTATTGTATTCAGCCATGTAGTCCCAAAGAGTTTGAGCATGTCTTTTATACTGTAGGTCTCTCTTGGAAGAAGATCGGGCGAGATATTGTTAAAAACTAAAAAGTCACATATAGACAGGAGCCTCATGTGAGTCTTGAAGCCAGGTGAAGCAAAGAAGAAGAAAAGTGACAATGGCGTCCTCTGTGCCTCTACTAGACTGGTAAACAAACTGAAATAAATCTAATAAAACCTGTGTTTTCTCTGCCAGCTTCTTCTTTGCATGTTTTTCAGATGATTTAATGTCAGAGCCACTGGACTAAAGTCATTTAGGGTTTTAGAGTTTGTGTTTTTAGCTACTGGAATTACTGTAGACTATTTCCATAGCTTTGGAACCTTCTGCTGCTCGAATGACAACCTAAAATTAAGTAAAAAATGGAGCTGACCTGCTCTACACAGTGCCTTCCATTAAGACAGGAATTTTATTGGATTTTAATGCTCTCTACATATTTTTAAACAAAAAATCTCTTACTGTATATGAAACCATCTGTTTAAAGCATTGCACTTGCTCAGTAAAATCAAAGTGCTCAAATCTAGTAATGTTCATTAAACTCATACATGACTCAATAAAACACTTCAATTATTTCTTGTCATCCAAAAGAGTAATCAAAAATAGGCAGGCAGATGGCCACAAGCAAAAGTTCCAGAAATATGTGGCAAAGGTAAAATTCAAAAAGCAGGGAAAACATTACATGTCAAGAGATCAAAGAAATCTTAAAAATGTTGGGCAAGTTGTCTAAATGCTTTCACAATGTTTGAGCGAGGAGTCTCTTTCAAGCTCCATTTACTGTATTTCTCTTAGCCGACCTATCATGTGACTGCCACCTAATTAGTAATGCATGGCAACATCCACAGATAGGACAGGCCGGGAGCAAACTGGAGGGAAAGGGAGGGGTTGAGGGAGGAGCCTTCGCCAAATCCTTAATGAACCCAGCCCATGTATGATAATAGCAGAATCTGTCCCAAGATAGAGCTGATGCTATGCACTAGATGTTCACTTTGATTTAAAAACTTCTTATTTTTTATCATTCATATCATTCATGCAGAAGAGGCAAAGACATTTGTCCAGAAATGGTTTGTGAAGAAATCAAGACAAGGTGGACTATAACCATAATGTTCAGTCATTTTTGAGTTTGAGATCTCAATATTTACATGTGAAAGACTGAAAATGGCCTATTTAATTGTGTTATTAACTGTCAGAACTACCTTGACAATGAGCATAATTACACATGATTTGACTTTTGATCAAATATTTGTACATTTTGATGCATAGCAGAAAATAGTGATTACCTAAAGTAATTTATTACAAACTCACTAGGACACAAAATATTTGGAATGTTTATTCTGTAGAATTCTAAACTTATTTCACATGTAATGGATTGACTTATTTAATACTAATAACATGTTTTTTTAAGATTGTTAGATGAGGTTAAAGCCAATTTAGTACTCCGGGACTTAGACTCTGACCTAAAGAAATTAATTAAAATAGCAATTGCGGATAAAGAAAACACGACTCCTCCATCTGAGTAACCAAGAGCCTTAGCGGGGCTTCACACTGTCAGTCTGTCTTTACTGAAGTTTTAAATCTCACTGTTCTGCATTACAGCCTAAAACAACATAAGAAGGGTTTCAGGATCATCTTTTTCAGATTCTAGATGAAGTCACCTTAGACAAATAATTAAAAATTACCCAACTAGAATGAGAGAAGCACATTTCAATACATGCTTTAGACATGAAGCAAATTGTTTCAGGTGTGATAAAATGGAAAATATGTCTGGTTCAATTAAAGTGTTTCTTTTTTTTTTACAGAAGTAGATTTATTTTCTTATAATTCAATCACTTATTATACTCATCATTTTATGGAATCCCAGGTTAACTAAACACAGTCAATTTATAAACTAGTGTCAAGGTGAAATCATTGCTTGCAGTATTCTCAGAAAAATGTGTTGCTTAAGGCCGTTTCAAGTTAAGTTAGACTTTCAAAGTAAATTATAAAACTTTATGGATTGTAGAAATTGTACTGTTTTTATGCATCCACTTTTTTTCATTTTAAGCTTGTCAAACCCTTTCTAATGCATGAAAAACCCAGAAATCTTGCCCATTTTTCACATTAGATTGACATGATGTTTAAAGTTTAATGCAGATAAGTGGGGTTGATGAGTGAATTACTACTTTTTAATGACTTCTCAGTTATGCCCTGTGATTCAGCTAACAGGCTCCTGAAGCCTTGTATTAAATTATTTGGATCTGATGATGGATAGATGGAAATTATTCTTTTGGTTTATAGAGCGCAGAGTAGTTCTTTCAACTTGCAAAGTTGAAGAAAACACATAGCAGAAAAAGGAATCTTACTCATTATTCAGACCCGTATCAAAACCAGCAAGTCAGACATAAAGAAAAGGCTTTCAAAATAATAAAAATCTTCACAACGTGCAACATACTAAATGAAGGAATAAGAACATCACCCAGCAGTGATATACCCAAAACAAAACACGATCCTAGATATTTCCTGGATGTACTTATTAGTCCAGAGGTCCAGGTCCCTAACATTAGAAAAAAAATGTTTCTCTTTAAAACTGATCTTTTAGCTCTTTCTTTGAAGGATTTTCTACCAAAAAAGAAAACGGGTGGCAGAGTTTTGTCCTCATTTGGTCAAAATTCTGACAAAGTCTGAAATTATTGAAAAATGGTGCCTGTGACCATGATCACCCATGCTTTGGCAAGTTGTGGTAAAATGATGTCATCAGCATGTGACCTCAAGGGAACCAGGAAGCAAATAGGAAAGCATAAAAACCAAAACTTTCAATCAAAAATCCTCAGAACATTGGAAGACTTCACACAAACTAACACTCAACCAGACGCAGATGCTGACATAATTTGCACTTACTGTAGGTATGCCAAATCTACCAAAAAATTGTTCTGATTTAAATGAACATGAAATATTTGCTAGGATTGTAAGGATGATATGTCTTAATAGAAAAGGTTTAAATATATTTTTTTTCAGAATCAAATTAAATCCCCTCCTCTCTCTTTACTGTATATACCTCTGCAACCACCCTGCCCTCTCCACCTACGCAGAATACTGAAGATCTTCATTTTCAAGGATTGTTTAGAAGGAACAAAGAGGGAATTTAAAAGCCTCTGTAACGAGTGTGAGAAATTACTTGTGGTATTGTTACATTTTTTCATTTTCTGTGGGAATTTCTTTTGGTTACTGATCTGGTATATAGGTGTATTAGGAAATAATAAATGAGACTATTGTTATAGGAAGAAAATCTAACAATGATTAATTCAAGGATATTTTGTTAGACATTTTTGTGGATTTCCTGCTTCGCTTACTGTACAATTACGTACATTATTAACAAAAATAGAACCAAAAATATGTGTTTTTCTCATTTCCTATGGGAAAATATAATTTCATAACAGTGTCCTATATGTGAAATTAGATTAAAATAATGTATATTTTGTTACTTTCTTAAAAAATTGACACTTCATGTATTTAAATAAATCCTCATAAACTCATAATAAAAAACACAGATTTTTTTACTTAAAACTGGTGAATGATTGTTGTCTTCAGTAGATTTTAATAATAATAATCCACTGTAAACCTTTTACCCAAAACATTTGTTAATATAGTTTTCTAAGATATAAAGCTAATAAAAGAATATTCTATAAAGGTGCCTTGGCAATATACTAAATACACGGTAATCATATATGACTAAAGCATTTTCAACACAATTCATGAAATTCATTTTTTTAGAAATATACAGTAGATTATGTGTGAAGGGTACAATGATGAGTCAATGATTATCCACACTTTTGTGATAATTCTGTTTGTGTCGGCTGTACAGCTTTCCATGCACATGTATGGGAACCTGGCGTGTCTGCGATCACAGTGAAAAAGTTTCAACTTTCATTAGACAGCTTCTCTTGTTGGTTTCTAGGAATAATCATGGCTGCTGTTCTTTCAGTTTGCATTAAAGAAGATCAGTGAGCAGTCATCTTTTATGGGCTGATGGTGCACCAGCTAAAATCCTTAGAATGATTTCTATGCAAATGGAGACAGTGTTTTGTAACGTTGGAGAGTTTCCGAATAGACAGAGTTCAAAAATGGCTGGATAAGTGTTCAGCATGAAGAAGGAGTGGGATCATCATCCATGCCAACTTCCGTCGACAACACTGAGCAAATCCGTAGAGTGATTCTGATGAACCGACAAGAATTTTGACCCCTAGTTGAATCTTTACACACCATATATCCATATGTGCATGGGGGAACCTGTACAGCTAGCCCAAACAAATTTATCACAAAAGTGCCAATAATTGTTGACTTATCCTCATATTATAAGTCACATTTTTGGTCATTTTGCATTTCTTATAAAGAATATGATCAGAACTGAAATAAAATTACCTACATTATTTTAACATTTTGAGTTACAAGTATCTGGCATGTTTGGTCTGTTAAAAAACAATTAAATAAATAAGAAATAAACAACATCGACAATTTTGCATTTCTATAGCACTCTTCACTGAAAGAATGGCTCCTATTACAGTGTTGGCTACCAAATATATAGTCTTCAACTTGTGCAGAAATTCAGTCATTCACAAAAAAAGTCTTTGTGAAAACTAAGGGATCTGAAGAAAAGAACTCCAGAACAGTACAAATTCTGCAGTGAAATTAACAACTTGGGACTGACAAGTATTGAGCAAAGTAAATGTCCATTATGTCCAGATTACCTGGCTATAAAAGAGTCCCATTCCAAAACAAACCCCTCAATTGAAAAGGCCAAGACCACATCAGTGATGTGTGAAATGATGGAGCAGAAGTAACTCTGGGATCAAACTGTAGTGACAATATATCCCCTTTCTTCTATTAAGTCTCATCTGTTGCGCCTTAATGATATTTGATCGGTAGCTGAAGAGACACATCTAGGACACTGGACCCTTGCTAATGACATCAACAAACCTTTTCCTTAATCCTATAAGAAAAACCTCTTTTTACTTCTGGCATTCAAAATTAAAAATCTGTCACACAGGACACACATTATGATTCAAATATTATACTTTGTTTGTTTTGAAGTTTCTCATAATAGTATTCTTAACCAACAACCTACGTTTGTGGAATATGCTTGTGTGTGACATTACCGTCAAGCGCAGGCGCTGTGTGGACGTGGAGCTATCTGCTATGACATAATGGAAGAAGTTTGTACTCTAATGCAGTATGTTAAATTTGTATAAGGAAACATTCAAGGATTTGCCTAATACAGGTTATTACTTTCCATGTATGCAACACCAAAAACCAGAAATAAACATAATGATACATTTTCTGACTTTACCTAGCTTCAAGGTCACAAGAGTGTCAACAGTACAAAGCAACACTCATATTTTGATTTTGTCTGTATGTTTCTTGCCTTAAGGGATGGAGCTGAGGCTTCATTCTGAGGTCTTCTTTCTGAGGTCTTCAGGGCCTTCATGGACTTTACATACGTGTGGAAGGAGAGAGAACTTAGTTTATTTGTCTGTATTGCAGGAATAGATGTTGAGGCTTCACACAGTAAATAATTTATGTGTTAATGATTGATTAACTTTTTATCTTCATTGAAATGAATGCATTGCTTTTATTCAGGGTTCTCCTACTTGTGTACCTTGCTTTCCTTTAGCAGGGCTGGACTCTATGCTCACCGATGCCCAGCTCTGTTAGAGACCGTCTTCCGCTGCTCAAATTTAGCACTAGGATTCACCTTGGAGCAATCTGGTGCTCGGTCCTTTATTGCCTGCCCTACCCTAAGCAACAGAGATTCTGGTACACTGAGTAGACTGACAGAGAGCTAGGAGCAAGTGAGGGTATTGGATTGAAAAAGGGAGTGGACAATATGCCAAAGGTTTTTGGTTGCATATAAATCCAACCTAATGTTTGATAACCTGTGCAAATATTGGTCCATTAAGGTTAACAAAGGTGAGTTATGGTCACAAAAATTTAAAAGAGGCCAAGAATTGGCACCATAGTGTCTGATATTCTCACAGGAATGCCATTTAATTGTGATTGATAATATCTTATTCAGAGGGTGAGACCCAGATGTTGCATACTGTGGGAGACGCTGACTGTAGCGCTTCCAGAGTGGAAATCGCCCTTTAGTTTGCTAAGGAATCCCACTTCTGTTGAGAGCTGCAGTGAAAATCCCTTTTAGCATATCAAAGAAGAGGAACAAAATGTCACTTTGATATATTGGGAATGAGCTCTGTGTGTTATTTCTTTAATTTTATAATGTTGGACATTTAAAAAAACTGATTGCCAAAAAATGATGTGCAGGACTAAGCTATATGAAAACAATGCTTAATTAATCTGTTTCCAGGTGAAGGCTGGGTTGCTTATGCAGAATGTATTTACTGTCAGTGTTGTGATCACAGAATATGAAAGCAGTGCAAAGGCCCTACTAATGCATTTTAAAAGGTAAAGGTGAAGCTAAAGCATATACAGCTTTGCATACTGTAAGTTTGAAAGATTCTTAAAAACAGTTTTAAATTTAACCTGAAATTAATGAAGAGGTTTTCCTCTTACAGTAAAGTAAAATGAAAATACTTCTTATGTCTTATTCACTGCAATTTCCAACAAGAAGACATACAGCAAAATAAAGAGAAAAGGGAATTTCAAAACGTAACACATTATAGCAATCAATTCTGCTCAGTTCAAATATTTTAACAATTCTATCTATTCTCATTAAAATGAAAATACATCTTATCTTTAAATTGAATAAAGTACAGTTAATTTATTGAATTAATGTTATAAAAACAAAATCAAAAAAGAAATTTCAGGTAGAATTGGCAAAAATAAGTTTGACAGAAATGAGCAGAATTTCAAACTACTAAAGGTAACTGATTTCTGGTTAATTTCATATTATTATTAATATTATTATCATTTAATAAATGATGGCTGGGATTGGCTCCAGCAGACCCCCGTGACCCTGTGTTCGGATTCAGCGGGTTAGAAAATGGATGGATGGATTTAATAAATGATGGCTGGGATTGGCTCCAGCAGACCCCTGTGTTAGGATATAATGGGTTGGACAATGACTGACTGACTGACTGACTGACTGCTATTTGATAAGGATTCCTAGGGTATACCAAATCCATCCATCCATCCTTTATCCAACCCGCTATATCCTAACACAGGGCCACGGGGGTCTGCTGGAGCCAATCCCAGCCAACACAGGGCGCAAGGCAGGAAATAAACCCTGCGCAGGGCGCCAGCCCACCGTAGGGGTATACCAATTAAAGCAGAAAATTGCCATCAGTATGGAAGTGAAAATTAAGCAAATGCACACTGTATATTTGTCATCTCATTATTGTTAATACGTGCAGAGAAAGAAAACTGAGGAAAAATAAATATTCAGTATACTATCCCATTTACACATACAGTAATGGAAAAAATTGGATGAACAGGATGTAAGCCACCCAATTCACAGCACTAAGTGCAGTACTGGTCAAGACAGTGCAATATAATGGCACGGCAAACTGTACCCCCTGCATGAATGTTGTTTTTAAAGCTGCTTCTGTACAGCAATCAAAGCAAAAACCAAGTAGAAAGTATGACTAAATTATGAATGGAGCTTTTGATAACTGGTCAAAGTGGTAAAATGTCGGTTTTCAGTGTAAAGCACTTTGGCTTTATATTAACAAGTGTGGATTTACAGTATTTTTAATGAATGGACTCAACTTTGTATGCCGGGTCTTTAGCCCTCCTACCCCTGACAACTCCTTCCCAGCTGGGCTGTAAATTATTTTTCATATAGTGGGCTCTACTTGTTATGATTACGCCTTTTCTGAATGAAACATTCCTTTGGGTTTCCTGAAAAAGCCTTTAATTGTACAATACATACCTGCACAGTGTGTTTGATTGGTAAAGTGACCTAATGTTGCATTTAAATGACTAACAATGTGTGAATTTTTTGCTAGGAGCTGCTTGATACTGTACAGGAGATTTACTTTAAGGGCCATATAATAAAAGTGACCTGTTAAACTTTGCTATTAAATGCATGAACTATACTGTATATATAGTGATTAGTTTGTTAGTTCTCTGGTACCTAAAAGAGTTCTGACTGACCATAGTGCTGTTAGCTTCTGTTTTTAACACTAAAATAAAATAAATAAAACACTTGGAATGATACAAAGAAAGCTACAATTTTAAAAATTGTGTGGGTATTTAATTTTATCTCATAAAATGTATATGTATTCTATTTGTTTTTTATTATTCTTATTAATGTTGGTCACTAAATATATTGTTTTGACTACCAACATCCATCATTACCATGTGACTACCAGCAAGACTTCAGCTAACAAATGGCCGCTATCATCCGTTGTTGTGGGTATCACTCACTGGATGTCCTAGTAAGGCTCAATGCTAAGTAGTTTGAGTAAAAAATCCTTAGCCATTGCTCGTTCTTGTCAGTTTTCCCACTTTCTTTTTCCTTTCTGAATTTTTGGTTTTGACCTTTTACCTTTTCTTTTAGTTTTGTTTTTGGAGCATCTTTTGTGTTTTGCAAGACCTACAGTATGTGGCTCCTTTTACAGGTTTTTAATGGGGAGAGCATGCTGATAACATTTGGTTTCACCTTCATAATGTATTTGATGATGATAAAAATCATTTAATTCTTCAGGCCATACCATGCGTATTTATTATTGGTGCCGCCATTTTGTGTTTGCACAGGGCCATCTTCATGTATGGGCACAATGGGCACAGGCTGGGGGAGCATAGGGGCCCACAATGTTTCTGATGCCTATGTATGTTTCTGTTTTGCTATCAAAACAGAGGCCCCTGCACACTACTTTCCCTGGGGGTCCTATGATGCTGTTAAGAAGGTCCTGTAATTGCATACACGTTTATAGGGGGTTTCTACCAAAAAATGATCTGATAATCCAAGACTGCAGATAACACTTCCAAACCTTTAGCGTGTTTTGTGATTTTTAGCAAAAGGCATTAGAGGTTCAGAATTTCAACTGTTAGCTTTGGTCTCTGATTTAAAGTTGACTACAGACAGGTCTGATTTGTGGTTACAGATCTTGACATTCTTCTGGTTCCTTATTCTTTGTTCTGTCTCATCCCTTAAAATGTCTGGCCTGGTACCTCTCAACCATTCACACCAGTCTCATCCTGTCATTAGGAACAAGACGTTTATGTAAATAAGGGTAACAAAGTACAAAATAAATAATAAATAACAATGTATACGTTAAACCATTCAGACCTCTGGGCCTGACAGCTTTTCTTGTCAGCCACTTGCCCGGCTTCTACGCACACACATCAAAACTGCTTCCTTCTTAGTTAATATTTTCCCTTTCTCTCTCACACACATGTGAACACAGCCATTCTTGTTCTTGTCAGTGAGCCTCAATCCTAACTTAAGAGTAATTTAGCTGTGTGGCACCAGGCAGCCTTAAAACTCCTTTTGGGTTTACTTGCAGATTAAGCCTGGAATCACTTCTGTGGTCAGGAGAAGCTCTAACTTGGCGGCATCTGTTCCTAATTAGGACATGCGTGGTGTAACAGTCTGCTAGTCCAAAATGTCTTAGCTCTCCTTCTCTATGAGCAGAGCAACCAGCCAGATAATAAAATGAACAATATGCTCATGTATGATTTTTTTTCTGTCCTTGGCAGGTAAATAATTTTCCCATATGAAGTAATTTATGAAATGCATAAAGTTGTGGTTCATGTTCTTCACTGAAGAAAACTTATGTGAACTGAATTTTTTGAAATTCTGCTGAGGCATATACCAGTGGGGAACAGAGACAGTGCAGAAGCAGAAATTACGAAGGCAGACATCTTCATTCAAAGGATTAAGGAAGCAGCTACCCTGCTATGTCCTAAGAAGCATCTAGATAAGGCTTCAACGTTCATCGACATTTGATCTTAGGCTTCTGATGTGAGATTGTGTTGGTTTAAATTGAATGAAAGAATGAACAAACTATTTCCATTACAGTACTGGAACCTCTTATTGTTTGTAATTTATATTAGGAGAGTGGAATCAAAGTACCAGCCATAGCAAGTTCAGCAAGTGTGGATTGCTAGCTGGTATGACACCCATGACTTGCAGAAATCCACATACAAGTAAGGAAACAATAAGCATTAGATAAACCTTACACTAACACTGACATATTCTGGAGCATAAATGTCAAGACAGTTCATGCAGAATTCTCTCTCAATGGTTAAACCTTCATAGATTCCATTGTAAATGAGAATTGAATCTTAATTGAATTATCAGGTTAACTAAATAACTGAAGTAAAACAACAGTTCAGGAACAGACACATTGTTCACACTGCCTGGGTGATAAAGGCTTCTCTAGTTTATGCTGCTCAAGACAAAGGTTTCATTCATATTAAAAAATACTGCAGATGTACTACTTTACATTATAGGACAAAGGTGAGACTATAACCAGTACTGTAAATGAAACTAATGGCACTGATAAGTAGCATAAACAATAAGTTGAAAAGCTATTCATTGCTGAATGAAAAGACATGTTTAATTCCGAAAGAAAGAGACCACTGTATGAGCTGGTATGCTGCCAAAGAAAGCAGCTATTTTAAACTTTCCCTAACCACATCTCACTATACCCAGTGAGTAAATTTACAAACATTAAAAAAAAAAAAAATGGTCACAAGCCTTACGTAATGTGAATTTTCCTAGACAGATAACTGAAAAACACACAGAGAGCTTCTTTTTTAAATAATGTGATATTAGGATATTATAAAGTGGAGGTGGTTTTTGAGACTTTATAGATTGTCACATTACTCTGCATGTTTATATTGGGAAAGTTTTGATAGCAATCTTTATACATCATATAGGGAACAAGCAAAACTGTAGCTGTTACAAATGGAAAAAAAGGCCTTCATATTGAGTTTCCAATGTTTGCATAAATTAAAGTGAGATTAATTATACGTAATTCCATTCCTGGAACCTGAACATTCAACCAGACCAGGGCTAGTGCCTGCTTTCTTAATAGCAACAATTTAAATGAATTATAAGAGGACTCTTATTATGATGCACCTATAAAGTGCTTTTATTAAAATTGACTTCATTCTTATTCTCCATTCTTATATGAAGGTCCTGTAGGGACCTAAAAGTCAAAACTGTGGGGTATCAACTAAAATCTTCGTTAGGTATGTTCATATATAATGAGAAAAGCACCTACTGCAATAGCCGTGTATGTCTGTCTGTCTGTCCATCTGGCCAAATGAAACAACTTGAGTCCCAGTGGACAGATTTTTTAAAAATCTGGCACATGGACATTTCTTCATGGAAATTTGATAGGACAGTTCAATATTCATTGACATATCTGTGGTATGGGGCAGTGCACACATTTCTGAAGTCTCCCATTGAAAAGCATTGGCGAATTTGTGAACTCGTTCATCTTAAAACAGAGAAACATTTTGTTTGACTTCAACTTCACTTAGTTTACTGGTTCAATTTTACCTTGAGAGTGGTAACTTAAACTTGTACATTTTTCATATTTTTTTTCTATTACTTGTTCAATAGCCGCTCCTGCCGCCAAAGTAGTGAAAGGCCTGCAGTCATATGTGCTGAAGCAAAAACACCTCGCTGCTGAAAACAGGATGGCCCTGGGTCAGGTGTAGGTGGGTGTTACCATACAAGAAGGGTGCAGCATTTAGTGTGTATTTATTTATTCAATTCTCTAGCAATGGTATTCTTTAGTTATTCAGTACAGTAGTAACAACACCTTTATCAACACCATCCAACCTCTGCTCCTTAGGGACAAGCTGACAGAGATGGGAGTAGATTCATACCTGGTGGCATGGATTGTGAACTATCTTACAGACAGACCTCAGTATGTGCGTCTCGGGAACTGCAGGTCTGACATTGTGGTCAGCAACACAGGAGCACTGCAAGGGACTGTACTTTCTCCGGTCCTGTTCAGCCTATATACATCGGACTTCCAATACAACTCGGAGTCCTGCCACGTGCAAAAGTTCGCTGATGACACTGTTATCGGGAGAAGCTTCAGGAATGGGCAGGAGGAGGAGGAGTATAGGAACCTAATCAATGACTTTGTTAAATGGTGCGACTCAGACCACCTACAACTGAACACCAGCAAAACCAAGGAGCTGGTGGTGGATTTTAGGAGGCCCAGGCCCCTCCTGGACCCTGTGATTATCAGAGGTGACTGTGTGCAGATGGTGCAGACCTATAAATACCTGGGAGTGCAGCTGGATGATAAATTGGACTGGACTGCCAATACTGATGCCCTGTGCAAGAGAAGATAGAGACGACTATACTTCCTTAGAAGGCTGGCGTCCTTCAACATCTGCAATAAGATGCTGCAGATGTTCTATCAGATGGTTGTGGCGAGTGCCCTCTTCTATGCAGTGGTGTGCTGGGGAGGCAGCATAAAGAAGAAGGACGCCTCATGCCTGGACAAACTGGCGAGGAAGGCAGGCTCTATTGTAGGCATGGAGCTGGACAGTTTGACGTCCGTGGCAGAGCGACGGGCGCTGAGCAGGCTCCTGTCAATCATTGAGAATCCACTGCATCCACTAAACAGTATCATCTCCAGACAGAGGAGCAGCTTCAGCGACAGACTGCTGTCACTGTCCTGCTCCACTGACAGACTGAGGAGATCGTTCCTCCCCCACACTATGCGACTCTTCAGTTTCACCCGGGGGGGTAAACGTTAAAATTATACAAAATTATTGTCTGTTATACCTGCATTTTTATTACTCTTTCATTTATTGTTTTTTTTTATCAGTATGCTGCTGCTAGAGTATGTGAATTTCCCCTTGGGATCAATAAAGTATCTATCTATCTATCTATCTATCTATCTATCTATCTATCTATCTATCTATCTATCTATCTATCTCTCTTTCTGTCTATCTAGTAATGATATTGCTTATTTATTCATCACCATCCCTTACTGTACAAATGCAGGGGGATGTCTTGTTATATGCTAACAGTCTGCTTCTGCATCCACCCCATCACATCCTCATCTCTGTGCCAGTGCAGCATCTTTTGTGAACCTCAGTCACAGCAGGTTCCATCTCCTGCTCCTTGAAATCGAAATGGGTAAGCAACATGATGTTCATGTACATAAAAGTAACTCAGCTTATGTAGAAATGTATAAAAGAAGGCTTGGCGACATTTTATATAAGCGTGTACTCAGTTTTTTCAGCTGGATTAGCTAAAGGTTATAACGATTCGATATTTCACTGTATTGGCACTGTAATTAATTGGCAAAGCATCACAATGATTCGTGAACTACCAATTTCAGATGGAACTAACATTTTAGCCTGAGATTTTAAATCTTTGAAATACGTTCTGTTTAAGAAATTAGAAGTAAAATTAGCCGTAGACCCTCCGCATCCAACAATAATTACCTGTAGCACATGAATCTCTTCATGACTTGAGTTGGAATCTGCTGTCTATGAAAGCAACTTCAGCCACATGGCATTAAAAACCATGTTTTATGTTAACAATTAATACATGTAATTACATTCATTTAACAATTATTCTTATTTGTAGATGTGACTTACTGGTACAAAAATACGTAATCAAACAAATTTTAATAAAACTCTTTTTTTTTTGTGTGTGATCAATTTTTATTGTAAAGATAAAAAAGTAGAGCATACAATGTTACATAAACAGTATTGAGCAATACAATACCAAAACCAAAAAAAATAAAAAATAGTCAGCAGCTCTGCACCCCCTCGCTGTGAGTACAGCCATATCTTATTCCTGATATGAGATATGGCAAAAGACCAGTTTTCTAAGACTCCATTGATTCACATTGCTGATAATTCAAGAAGCAAAATTTATAAAAGGAAGAATTCCCCATATTCAGGGGTAAAGAATCAACTTCTCTTCAGCGAGATACAAGGGATAATTTGGCAGATAAAATGCCCAATGAAAAGATTTTCTGCTGGAGGCCTGATAGGAGATATATACAGTATGAGGAGAGAAAGTTATGTCTATAGCAGAAGTGAGCAAAGAAAAGAAGAAACATATCATGATAATATCATGAAATTAGACTACATGGAAATAAAAGTAGCCACTAATGTGCATCCAGGATAAAAATATAACAAATCATGTCCTACACATCTTCCATTTTGAGCCACTGCCCACGAAAAGGTCTGTGTCAGTGCTGCTAGACTTTTTTCTTAGGGATATCAATGGAATTACAAAGTAATACAGTAATGAAATGTTGGAAAGGAACATAACACCCGAGGCCATTAGATTTGGAGAATCATAATGTATTGTTTAAATAAAGAAGACACATTGTGGTGATTTCAAATTTCCAAATGTTCGTTGGGCAGTCCCTTTTGGAAGTAAAGAGGAGGAACTTGAAGTGAAGCTCCTGACAGATAGCTGTCTTCTCATCAACCCCAATAGGGAGAAATGCCTGTGTAAATTTTGGTTTTTCGTCCAACAAAGATCAAGCAAGAAGAACAGAAACAATTCACAATCTGAATTAAAGCAATCACAAAAATGTTGAGGTGCAGAATAATATTTGTAAATGTACATATACATAACATAACAAACATGCATAATCCTTGGAATTGAAGAAAGAGCTAGAAGCACAGAGTGGCAAAATAGAAACACTCACACATGTTAAATCTGACAACCTTGTTGATCGGTTCCCTGTCAATATACACATGACCAAATTTGTATTTGCTTAAAATGTTATATTATATTCTGTGTTATGACCACCCTATTTCTCTTCTTTTTTAAATTAGGAAGAAGTATTCTTCTAATAGTTGATTTGAAGACTGGATTGCAAATCCTGGTTCAGACACTCTGTTTACAAAAATTTGTTGGGCAGCCCAACATTATACACCAGACGTTTGCAAAATATTAGTCCTGTTTTGAATGTCCCCATAGCACTACTATTTATTAACACACCACTAGGAAATTCACTCCACATTTCATTGGTCTTTATATGACAAAATCCTTCTAAATTGTTATATGAAATTTACCGTTAACCAGAATTAAGCTGTATCCCAGTGTTCCTGTTGACAAACTCATCTTATATTTACAGCTGCATTCCCTTCACCATTTTGAACACTTCTACTTTGCCTCCTCCTGCCCTCAGCTTGCTTAAGCTGAAAAAGTGGAACTTTTTAATTCATAGCCCATGTTTCAAGGATCTCTGGGCTTTCTCTAGTGTGGCTTTGCAGACTACACATAACATTCTAGATGAGGCTTCACTTGTGCCTTGTACAGCCATAGAGTAACATCCTTGAAATCGCGCTAAACGTCGTTTGTTGTGTCACCTAGCATCCTTATTAGCCTCCTTAATCATCTCTGTACACTGCCTATATGTAGACATTGACAAGGTCACTACAACTCCTATGTCCTTCCCATCAAGTGTACGTACAAGCTTCACATTTTCTATTCAAATCTCATATTTTGACATTCTATGTGTAATTCTTTACATGTATGTACATAAACGTTCGTCTGTCACAAATCTGCCTGGTCCTCTTTACTTTCCAGGTCCCTTTCGCCTGATTCTAGTTTATCTGCCTTTGCAGCTGGTTTGATATTATCTGTAAACTTAACCAGCTTGTGCTACTTGCAGTATATTTTTATTAAAATCATTCATATATATTAAAAAGATCAACAGACCTGACACTGATTCATGTGAAACACCACTTTTAATATCATCTAATTCACAAACAGTTCCTATCACCAGAACGCTTTGCTCCCAGACAGTTTTGCTTACATTTACTTCAACTACCACTTGTTTTAGTTTGATTACTAAGCTGCCATGTGGTGCCATATTAAAAGCTTTTTGAAAATCTTCATAATTATACCTAATGCATCTTTCTGATCACACGGCTTTGTTGTGTCCTTATTTAATTCAAACCTATTAGTAGTGAAACACAAACTCTCCCACCTAAACCGGTGTAAGTTATTTTTTGCCTTTATGTACAGTATATACAGTATGTATATGTAGAGTTAGAATGTGAACATGTCCTTGTGAGTTTGGACCTTTGGTTATAACAGGAGATCTTAAACTGGACTGGTGTAGTAAGCATAGATGTGTAGGTGTGTGTGCTTCAAACCCTATTCAAGGAAGGGGCTTGTATAGGACAAATCACCGCATCATGTAAAATAACAATTAATCTGGAAAATACAATTTGTCTAAGCAATCACAAAAAAGTTTAAAGATATAAAAAAAAACTTCAATGACAGTACTAATAATCCATGAGGAGCTTCTGTAGACATCCTGATGCATAATATAAATATTTTCACCCAAATGGCAAAAAATACAAACTACAAAACCAAACCAGAAAAACAACTTTATTTTTAAAAACACAAAATTGAAAATAAACAGAAATGATAAAAGAGTAAGAAAGTTTGCACAAAAAGGAATACAGAAAACATTGTAAGGTTGAGAGAGAAACTGGAAAAAACATGCAGTGGAAGTTGAGAAAATTTTCATAAAATGGTAAATGAATAAATACTGCAAATATTTCTCCCATGTGTCTATAAAAACAGCAATACATTCAATAACTCATGAAAATTAATTCAATTCTGTTATACTAGACAACCTATTTAAATTTGTCTGCAATCTGCTTGCTCATTTTTTGGGTTCTTACACCTTTATTATGTGTTTTTTTTTTTTTGCTGCACATCATTAATATCTATAGTTTTTCATTTAAGTCTTACTTTATCTTTGTTTCTTTTTTTTTAATTTTTACTGTTATTGCTGCCATTTTGTACGGTTAGAGTCAGCACCATTTTGTTCTCCAGCCACTAAGGCCGCTATTGCATTACTAGGGGAGATCATGACAATTATTTGTTGAAAGCTCCCAGAAAGATCACCTTCTCAATCACCAGATTCTGAAAAAAAATTAAATAAATAAATACATAAATAAAAAAAAACAAGCTTTTTACCTTTGCATTTGTGTATCTCCATTTTTTTATTCACATTTTTTAAACTCGTTCCTGTATTTTTCGAGTATGATTTCCATGCAGTCCTGTGATTTTTGTAAAATAATTTTCCTGTTTTAAGATGTATGCCCTGAGGTTAAATATTGGACTCCCTATTTCAAGATGCGCTAACTTGTTTCAAGTAACAGGACAATCATTCTCCACTGGTATTAAAAATTTTCCACTTATATTAGTAATGTAGTCTCTTGTTCCTTGGCCTTCATTTTTCAGTGTGCTAAAATTAAGAATGCAAAATAACTGAATTAAAAATTGTTTTCTAATATTCAGTTTATTTCCACTTTAGAAAGTTTAATCTCAAGTAGAAAAACAGCATTTTTTACTTATTTCAAAACTTTGAAAACCTATCAGAGCTTTCTTATTTCTAGACTGGAACTAACTTATTTTAAGATATCTTGGCAAGTAAAATTATCTTGCTGCATGGACAGATCATTTCACTAATATTAAGTAATTTTCTCCGGTTTATATCTTATTTTTTAGCTAAGCCTTTTTGCAGTGCACAGTTTGGTTTTGGTTACTGTACATTCCTATTTTAAGTTTTTTGACTCTTGGCTTTCAACTCCATATCTTCTCCCAGTTACCTTATGAAATCTTCTTGCTAGAATAACAAATTCCATGTGAAAAATGAAAAAAATTAAAAAAAAAACAAAAAAAAAGCCTGATAGAAGTTTGCAAAACAATATTCAAGAAGGCCACACGTTATTTATGTGTAAAGTTAATCTTTATCCAGCGTAAAATGATAGAAAGCCTTTGGATTTTGAGTGAACTGAACATGTGTTCAGCTCTGGGAGTAATTGAGGTTTTTCACTGTTATTTTTAACTTTTATTTGATATTGGGTAACAAATAAATGTTTATTGCTCTTGTTTATATTTTCACTTGTCAGGGTTACAAGTTTCGCCGCTATTGCCGCAGGTGGGCGCACATGCAATTGGCATGTGATGGCATGGTACCCATGTTAATTAAAGTCAAACAATGCCTGTCTGAACTTGGCAAACAGTGACTGAAAGAAATCTTTCTTGAGCATTTTAATACATTTTATGGTTCAGATGTTTGACTTTGCACCATGCAGCTCTGCTTTTGTGTTTTTCTCATTAGCTTTTGACTGCAGTTTTATGCCGTGACTATGCTTGTTATTTTGACTCTTATGCTGCCAAGAGTCCTTAAACATCTTGGCCACTGCCTATACTCGTAAAAATGTCATTTTAGACTGCCGTTATTTTTTTTTTGGTTAGATTAAAACATTTATTGCCATATGATTTAGCGATGCTTGCTGCAGTTTTTCTCTTTTTTTTTGGACATTATTGACTGTCTGCTCCTTTTTTTATTTTCATCTCATCATCATTGCTCTGCATAAATGTGTAACATTTATGATGTCACAGATGTCATGTTTTAAAATCACAGTAGATGTCTTGTGCTTAGTTGTGTCCTTGGCTGGATGCTTTTGTTTGCAGTTTTGTATTTTTTGTCAGATGTTGTCTGAGGGAATCCTGAACGCAACCTCCTGGCTCTTTTCTCTGCTCTTGTTTCTCTGTCTTGCTGATGGGGCATCTGTTGAGTTCATTAGTCAGTCAATGTCACATTACGCAACTTCTAGTCATGAATTATGTAAGATTTGTTGACTGCAGTTGCTGATTGCATTGTGGGGCCATGTTAGTTTCAGCAACTGTAAATTGTTGACCATGTCATGTTTACCAACTGTGCTAAACTTCCAGAACAGCCCCTTTTTGTGACAGCCAGTAATGTGGTGCCTGATGGAGCCGGTGCTGTACGAAGTGTTAATGGGTTGTAACAAGAAGACAAAGAGAAAGAAAAAGGTTTGGGCATCCACCCTGTATATTGTAAGGCAAAACGAATAAGCAACCGAGTAGTAAAAAAACGAGTCGGGGAGGCGTGGCATGAGCTTTATAGGTGGTGTTCAGAAAGAGGCGGGTCTGTGTGTGAGGGGGAGTGACAGAAGTGAGGTCAGTAGGAGGGCGTGGTCTGGACAGGAATGCAGAAGTTGGTGCCGGTTTAACTGTTGATCTGTAGAAGAGGGAGAAAAGAGGTTAGTGCACTTCATCAGCCCCTGAGCTGACATCTTACCCTCAGTTAAGCCCTTTGACTGCCTCCGATGCGCATGTGTGTGACAGGGTATAGCAATTTCAGCCACAATCTCTGCCCTTTTTTTGTTTTTTCCATTCTGTTCAGGCACATAAAACATCAGACAGACCAGTTTCTCTTCTGTTGATCATGTCCAAAACACACATATTTCTTGTTTTTGGTCGCTGCACTATATGCATTGTGCTTCCAGTTGAGCTTTCATTGGTTGTCTGCTCTCATGAACGCAAGCCCATACCTATGACTAAACACAAAAGCAAGACTAGTTGAAGTGAGTCGCAGGGCATGTCAGATTATCGATCGGCTACATGGGAGCACACTGGCGATTGACTTGGATTCTCTAAGATTACGTAAGTGAAGGCTATGAGTGAAAATCACTGGAAAAGTTGCATAATGTGACTTGGCCTTAAATCAATTCTGTTTTCTTTCACAGTGGTACCTTGTGCTGTTTTGATTCAGAAATGTCAGTCCCTCAGTCCAGTCCCTTTGGCACCATCAATGTTACTTTATGTCCAGTTCTGCTGAGTTATTTAATTGGCACTGTGACAGCTTTCTTGGTTTTATTAGGTTGATTGTCAGCAACAATCTTATGCTTTATACAGGGTGGGGCATAAAGATCTCCAATATTTTGTGGGAGAACTGTGTGGGCTGTAGTGGGGTTAAAGAGGTGGGGCCTTATTTGGTAGGTTAGGCTCTACCGCTTTCAGTACCCATCATGAGTTGGACCGGTGAACATCGGGGCCTTATTATTCAAGTGTATTATGAGAACAACCGTTCTGTGATAGCGACGCAGAAAGCGTTCCGTACACGCTTTGTGCTCGGTCGAAATGCATCTGTACCAGATTGGAAGACTATTTTGCTATGGATTTCTAACCTTTGGGCAACTGGGTCCAAACTGAAAAGAAAATCACCTGGCAGACCTAGGACAGAACATGTGTGGTTTCAACAGGACGGAGCCGCAGCTCACTTGGAGTGTTGAGGGAAATGTTTCCTGGGCATTTGATCTCTTTAAGGGGAGATGTGGGGTCATGGTCACCAGATTTAAGCCCATGTGACTTTTTCCTTTGGAGATACCTAAAGGAAAAGGTTTTCAAACATTGTCCTTGATCTCTTGAGGATTTGAAGGAAAGGATCAGACAGGAAATCGACACCAGAGATGACCTGGAGAGTGATGGAGAACTTCCGGGAACGTCTTCGCAAATGTACTGCCAACAACATCCGCCATTTGTCTGATACGATTTTTAAAACCCATTGAAACAAAACTGTTTTTATGTACTTTCAGAAATACATACTTTTTTTTTTTAGATAGCTTTGTTAATTTTTTATACCCCTTCAAAATGTGGGAGATATTTATGCCCCACCCTGTACCTTGTCTGTAATTGTTTTCTGTCCCTACTTAACACACCCTGCCATTAAGTGTTTCCTTTTTGTTTTGTCTGCTGAACCTCAACTTATCAGCCCGTTTTGTAGAGTACAATTTGTATAAAATGAGGACTGATGGGCAAACACCCCTTTATAATGTGCTTCTAATTCAGTTGACCAACAGCCACCATTTATTAATGAATTGAACTCCACCTCCGTAAAGATCTAGAGCGAGATCACATCTGGAATACTATATGATGTTCTCAAAGTCATACAGACACCAGCAGACAGGTGGCTTTTGGAATAGGCTCAGGGAATCATACATCTTTAGTCTTCACAGATAAGGCTACATGCAGATATTCCAGTCCTTCTGAATTCTCAAAGGGGCTGATAATGATGACAATCACAAGAACTCTTTCAGTTAAATAGTGAATCATTTACTCAAGGGCACCACTTGAAAGGAAAGCAGATGTGCAGTTAAAATGGAAACCACAAAGAAGTTCTTCAGCGGAGTTCTGTTTATTTTTTAATAGAGGCTGACAGTGCTTACATATTGCAATTACAATACACATGCAACGTTTACATATCAGAAGAAAAATCAGTTTACATTTACAGCAGTAGAGAGATCAGTAAACTTTAGTAAAATGTTATTGAATAGGTCCCGCTAACTGCACATTAATTCTCTCAGGCCAACAAAGGTTGACTGCTATTGATAATATTTATACAAGAAGTAATAACAGCGCTAGTTCACTTTAAGAAATGCTTTCAAAATTCAAATTGCAGGATTTGCAACACAACAAGTCCACACATATATTTTATCATAATCATCAACACATGATTTAATTTTTCCTCTTTCTTTGAGAGATCCAGATGTCCTACCTTATAAAAGAATGTCTTTGTAGTCACTAAAATACTTTATTGCTCACTCGTTCTTATGCTTAAACAGAGAAACCTGGTAGAAGAATAGAAAGAATTGTTTGCTATGTACGGTACTAACTAACATGCTTGAATTTTTACCTGAGGGTTTTTTCTTACAATGGATTTATTCAAAATGGAATTCAACCACTTCCTTGTTGGTTTTTCCTAATTGTTTTAAAATAAGGAGCTTATTCAGACATGGTATTTCATTGATTTTAAACTTGTTTGTCAAATACTTTCCTTCCTCTCCTTCCTTCAGTCCTTTAACCCCTAAAAAAGCTACCATACAGGAGAAAAGCATGTGTAGCACAGTCTGGACTGTTCTTCAAACATTACAAGAATGCAGTTCATTTTCAATGTTTTACTGTTTTTTTCCATACCCAGAGAAATGTCCATTAGAAAGATGAATTTGCAGTTTTCTCTCTGGTAAAAATATTTTTAAACTGTTAATAAATAAGCACCAAGTTTCAGCAAATGAATTCCACTAAAATCTCTATGAAGTACCTACAGAGATACATCATTCAGCCATAAGCACCGTCTATTAGGGGCACTTGCCCCAACCTTAAAGTAATGCCCCGCAACCTTGGAGTGATGCTAGAAAAAATCATGCTGGTAAAATGGAGTTGGAAAGTCCATACCAGATGTGTTTGAGTCTGTATGTTACTAAAAGTGGATCTGAACTCAACCACTCAGCCTAACTGGCAGCCTACGGTGATGGTGAAAGAAAAACTTTAGTCTTACCAAATCTATCTAGCTATCTAAACCATTAACATATACATTTAACTTAGGTTCTAGAAATAAAGTTACTAACACAATATAATCTCAAAAGAAAATATAATAATCAGTGAACACAAACAGGCACTCATTTAACGTGCAACGGTGAGAGAGAATAAGAAACTGACTACAGATGACATTGTAGTGAGTCAGGAGCAAATATGAGGAGTATCACAGTTTACAGAAGGTAGTGAACAAAGCAAGATAAAATTGATCACGTTTTAAAGCAAGCTTTAGTGTAAGGTCTTTTGAGAGACTTTTATATATTTTGGCTTTGAATTGTACGAGTCTTTAGAAATGCATTCAAAGTGTCACAATGATGTTTTTGCTTTTTTTTGATCATTTAGCTTTGATGTATCTATGTCTCCTGGGCTACCCTAGCTAGATTATTATTATTATTTTTATTATTATTCTTGTTGTTTTTGTAGTTACTGTTGTTTTTAAGAACATACAAAAATTGACATGCAAGAGGGAGACCATTCAGTCCATCAAGCTCATTTGGTTAACCAATAGCTAAGCTGTCCAATTTTCTCATCCAGATTCTTCTGATAGGTTATTAAGGTTTCTGCTTCAACTACATGCCTCAGTAGTTTGTTCCACAGTCCCATAACTATTTGTGTAAAGAAGCGCTTCCTGGCTTCAGTCCTAAATGTTCTTCCCCTTAATATCCACTGCTGTCCTCTAGTACGGGTTTCACCAGTATGTTGGAAAAATTCTCCTGGATCTATTTTAGATCACCTCACAGTCTCCTCTGCTCAACGCTAAACAGGTTTAATTCTCTGAGTCTTTCCTTAAGTTCTGGAATCCAACTGGTTGCTCTCCTCTGCACAGCTTTAAGTGCTGCTATGTCTTTATTTGTACTGTGATGACCAGAACTGCACACAATACTCTAGATGGCATTATATATTCTTAATATAATGTCCCTTGATTTATATTCAACAGGATTTTTTGTTTTATGCAAAATGCACATTTAGCAAGTCTGGGGCAAAAATGAAGAGTATCACAGTTCTCAGATGGTAGTGGACAATTGTCAAGCAAAGAATTTACATCAATGTTGTTGTTATTCCCAAAAAATCAAAAAGGTAGGAAACAACTACAGAACAGCCTGCAGGACACCTCCACTCCATTGTCTATCTACTCTTCCCAAACAAGTCAGAGTTTTTCATGTCTCATTTAAATAAAGTTATGATATAGTTATGATATGATATATAATGTGTGGGGGCCTGAGGATCACCTTCTGGGCTTGGACAAGGTATACAATACCCTGCAAGGGACAGAGGGTGCACCAACACTTCCAATGCCATCTCATTTCTCCTCCATAGCTCTGAGAAGCTGCCAGTGAGGTCATCTCAGCCTCAACTAAACCTCACCTCTTCCAGATGGAATGACATAAATTCAAGGACTCCCAGAAGATAGTGTCTCAGCCTGAGCAACACAGTCCTGCAGGGTGGAGCTCCCTGACCAAGACCTGCTCGAGAGAGCTGATAGTTTTGAGAGGCTGCAGAGGAAAAGGTATTTGTTACATCTTATTTATGTTGCGCCACTCATTTTTCTTTTTTGGACATTAAATGGAGTGACCTGTTTGGCTCCCAGCTTTTCTTTTTTTTTATATTTTGAACTCCCTGAGCACCCCTCTCATATTATTTATGTGGGAGTCATTTAAAGGAGTAGAATCCTATTTTCTTAAAGCTTCATCAGAATAACTAATAACAGTGACATACAATAAATGTGCAATACGGACACAGAAACAACAATAGGAGGCACCGTTAGGACAGACAGAATATGTGCCAAGATTATTGAGAGTAATATTACAAGGAAATTAAAAGAGCTAAATAGAGGGATAAGCTAGCTCAGTGTTAAGGAAAGGCAAAGGTCCAAAACAATAAAACTAACAAGATCAAACTAAGTCATTTTTGGTGCAAAGAAAGAATCAAAGTCAAAATCCTGAGTAGAACTTAGCAACCAAACTAATCGAAAAAAAAATCCCAATGTTAAGTAAACTCAAGTATAGACAGCAAAGGTTTGATTTGAAAATCCCAAAAACTAGGAAAACCAGAGGCTATGACACCATCTTTATGCATGCTGGCAGTAATGATGATTCCAACCATGTGATGTGTGACATATGATCAAAAACGGTTAATCAAACCATTACTAAAAGCAAAATGACCTCACCAAAATGATAGAGACATGACAACACCAATACAAAAATAAAAATAAACAAACATAAAAAAAACAATTATAAACTCAAAATGACTCAGGAAATAGACACAATACCACAAACTGACACAAAGATTTTAGAAAAGTCGATCAGACAATTAGTGTTTTATTCCTAAGCTTTCAACTCGTAACAGGAGTCATCATTAGAGGAAAATAATTAGATATAAAAGCAGGAAATCGGCAACAGAGTCACAGAACACGGTTTGCAGCATACCATGTGGTTCATGCCCAACTGTATATGTGGGACAAATATCAGAAACACTCTCAACATGTATACAGGAACATCACAATGCGGTTAGAAGAAGGAACCCATGGTCTCTGATTTACACACATACAATTTCAACCAAAAGCACATTTAAATGGGACTCTGTGCAAGTAAAATTCAAGGCAAATACTTAAAGTGCCAGAGAGCTGGCTGAATTGTGCCTATCAAATGAAAACGCTATTAACAGACATTTGGACATTAACCCAGCATATTCATGCTTGAAAAGAAGGTCATACACATTGTAAATAAGATTTTATGACCAACACCCTCAGAACTCCACCTTGTTAACACCCTCCCCCAAACCATATCCACCTCCCCTCCCTCTTTATTTACTATAAATATTGCCTTGGATCCCTATTTGTCTAATCAAACTATTTTAAGATATGACACTTATTTTCTCCTGTTGTAGATTTCCAGCTACAAATGTGTACACAGTATATATATATATAGTCGTGAATAAAAAAAAACTTCCACAATGGGAAAATAGTTGGGTACTGTCCCCGTATAATGGACAAAATAAAGAAAATAAATGCAAAAATGACTATCAATGTACTTTAAACAGCAAGTGACAACAGAAAATACAGTCATTGTATTTTTATAGTGAAATAAAATGGAAATGATGTGGCAGGAGATGATGTCGTAACTGCAAGACGGATGTGACGTCACCTTCAGGAGACTGGACGTGACATTGTCAAGATGGTGCCAGAAGTGACGTCATCATTGGGAGCCGGAAGAGGAAGTGACATTCTTGCGAATCCGGAAGTGTGTGAGGTAAGTTATTTTTCTCCTTCTGGTCTGTTTTGTCTTGGTAGAGTAATATATGTTGCTCTACTTTCCCCTATTGTATTATTAATATGTAGCCTTAGAATGCCTAATCTCACAGACTTACCACTGTTTATAAGGTACTATTGTATATAACTTATCCCCACCTTCCCTTCTATATCTATAACCTCAGGCAATTAGATGTAGTAAAAAGACAAGCAGAAGTTAAGTTACACATAAAATAATGTATTATTGATAATATTCAGAAATAATAACAAAATGCAAAGTACATTTGAATATTGGCAACCATACAACCTGATTAAATGATGCTATGTAGTTCAGGCGGCACACGGACTTGTGGTTACTTAAATGTCTCTAGTTAAGGCATCATTGGTACTCAGCTTTCAGCCACATGTCTGTTCAAAATGGCTGCTGAGCTGTGCTCTTCATTGTGTTGTCTTCATCATCACAGGTTAGCAAGAGAGATGCTTCTTTCAGATGTTGGTTAATAAGAGAGAGATACTTCTGAATCATCACAGGTTAGCAAGAGAGAAAGAATGTGGTTGAACAAGCAAATTTATAAATTCTCTGTCCAACCCATACAGCCAATAGGACATCATGATACTTAAAAGCGTCTGACACAAGCCAATTCCAAACAGCCATACCTCAGACCAATGGGGGAAATACAACATCTTAACACCTGCCCCCAAACCATATGTTAAAGTACACCTTAGCCTATTTGCAGCGGTAGAAATGACTTTAGCAAAGAAACACTCGGCAAACTGGTTTAAGACACATCCCCCGAATCCTGTCATAAAATTCAAACAGACCCCTTCCTAAAGGGGGGGGGGGGGGGGGGGGTGGGGGAGGGGGGCATGGGTTTGGTGGGTATAAACACTAAATTTCATTGCTAGGCCTAAATTACAAATAAAGACATACAACATATTCATCAAGTTATATGTAAAATCTCACATCACAACATGGTCTAATGAAAAAGAGAGAGAGGTGTTAGTACCACAAATCAACCCTTCGTCTCGCGATGTTTCACTCACCTCGGGGCTTGTTGAATGCCTCCTAAACACGTGTGTGACATGAGACCACCACCCCCCCAACGCAAATTACCCATAAGGTAAGGCGGCCTGCACCTAGAAGTCATAGATACGGGAGAGGGCATCTGCGTTGGCCTGCAAATGACTTTGAACCTTTAAGGTGGAAGGTCTAAAAACCACCTAGTGACACAAGGGTTAGATTCTCGATATACAGCCATCCACTGAAGAGCAGCATGATCCGTCACCAAGGTAAACTCACATCCCAGCAAGTAGTACCTCAACTGGGTTACAGCCCACTTAATTGCCAAGGCTTCACGTTCCATTGCCGCATACCTGGTCTCCCGGTCTAACAGTTTCCAGCTTAGGTACATAATGGGGTGTTCACCACCATCAATGCATCGGCTCAGCACGGCTTCAACTCCTGTGTCCGATGCATCGGTCTGGAGGATAAAAGGAAAAGAAAAGTTAGGAGATTTTAACACAGGTGCTGACGTCACAAATTGTCCCGAAATGCAGACTTAGTTTTGTCATCCTGGACCAGTTTTAAAGGTGTCCTGTTCTTTGTTAAATCTGTTAAGGGCGAAGCAAGAAACGAGGTACAAAATGGCGGCAGTAGCATGCTAAACCCAGGAAAGCTTGTACTTGCTTCTTAGTCACTGGATTGGGCCACTTAATAATGGTGTCAACTTTGGAGCATTGTGGTTTAACCGTACCTCCGCCCACTAGATAGCCCAAATATTTGGCTTCTTTTAATAAAAAAAAACATTTCTTCAGATTAATATGAAGTCCAGTGTGGTGTAGCAGGTCCACAGCTCACATCAAAAAGGCCACTTTTTAAATAAATAATCGCCGCACTCACGGCTTACAGAGGGAGCGTGGTAGTGTGGCTGGAACGGTTCCCGGGTGATGCGTGATGCGGACGGTCCTCACTTAAGTGCACAGGTGTGGAGTCATCCACATCCATAATTGGTGCCAGGAGCTGATAATTGCCACATCTGATCCACGTTCCCGTAATAAATAGAAGTACGAGGCGGCTAGGAAAAAGAGAAAAGGAAAGAGAAAGGGAAAAAAAAGAGAGAGAACGAGAGGTTAAGGGAGAAGAAGAAGGTGGCAGAAAGTAGGGAGCCGGTGTGAGCAAGCAACAGCAGGCTCGCTTGAGCAAAGGTAGACAGCTGGTAGGAGAGCCCCGGAGGAGTGTTTGGCCAACTCTCGGAGGGGGTAGATTGAAGCGGTCGCTCCAGCTGAGCAATTGGGAGGAGCTGGAGTGACCAGCAGTGGAGACGAATGGCCGTCTAAAGGAGCGGAGTCAAGCCGGGTTAAAGAAGGATGCACCAGGCTTTGTGTTTTAAAAGATTGTTTCCAGCTGTTATTTTAACCTCATTTTTAAAAAGGATTTATTCATTGTGTTTTTAACTTCCACTAGTTGACTCATTTTTTATCGGATTATTTATTTAATGACTTATTTTTGATGCACTGCACTTTAATTTGGACACTTTGCTTTTGGTTTTGACTGTTTTAATAAAAGCACTTTTGCACTTTTTGCACCATCCCCTTGCTTTGTTGTGCCTCACTGCCTAGCTCATCGGTGACATTACCGACAGTGTAGGCTTCAAGAGCTCCCAGAAGGAAGATGGGAGCATGGAGCAGAACCTACATCTTCACATCCAGCTTGTGCTAGAGTTGAGAGGATAGTTTTAACCTGCAATTCATGTTCCTTCCAGGTACCGGAATAGATAACAATGTCATCCAGATATGCAGAACTATATGAATTGTGGGGCCTTAACAGTGTGTCTACCAGATGTTGGAAAGTTGCTGATGCCCCGTGCAACCCAAATGGAAGGACCGTGTATTGGCAATGTCTACTAGGAGTACTAAAAGCAGTTTTCTCTTTGACGGAGGCTGTTAAAGGAATTTGCCAGTACCCTTTGGTCATATCATGAGTAGTTAGGAATTGTGCATTACCTAGCCATTCAAGGAGATCGTCTACTCGAGGCATCGGATTAGCGTCAAATTTAGATACCTGATTGAGATGTCAGAAGTCATTACAGAACCTCCACGTCCCATCGGTTTTGGAACAAAAACAATAGGGCTGGATCAGGGGCTGTGGCTTTCTTCAATCACACCTAGTTCCAACATACATCTGATTGCCAATTCTACTTCCGTTTTCTTTACCTCCAGGAGTCCATAAGGGTGTTTTCTGACAATAACTCCTGGGTCAGTAACGATATCATCTTCAGTCAGCAGGTTGTGACCTGGGGCCTCATGTATAAACGCTGTGTACGCACAAAAATGTTGAGTACGCCCATTTCCACGCTCACATCACAATGTATAAAAACTAAACTTGGCATAAAGCCACGCACATTTTCACACTAGCTCAATCCCTGGTGTATGTAAATTCCCCACTCGGTTTTGCAAACTGGTGGCACCCAGCATCAAAGAAATGCTTTTGTTCCAGTGTGGTTTCCCTTTCTTTTTTAGATCCACATCCCTGACGCGGCTTTATCAAATACACTTCAATTGACCGCATATTGTTTATTAGTTTAAGTCATCTGATTGTAATTAACCTGTAACAATATATTGGTCCCCGGAATGGCCAGACTATTCCAAATACCATAGCTGCTTTAGCGTTGTTACTCTCACTGCACCTTCTTCTTCATTCAGCTGGTCCCGTTAGGGGTTGCCACAACGGGTCATCTTTTTCCATATTACTCTCACTGCACCACTCGGAATATTTATATCACTGTATCTGAGTGTGGAATCACAGCTCTACAGCAGCTGATCCCATGTTTAATAACATGCTTTAACTCCTATCGAAGCTCAGAATCGTCAGACCTCCTCATTTATCCAGGCTAATAAAATCGAAATTTAATTCTTTCTAGTGTTTTTTCCTTGCCTAAATGGGCACCTAGGAGGTGGGCATGCACAAGCTCACATACTTGCCGCCGATAAGTTGGTGGAACTAAGAGCAGTGACCTCACCTCTCCCTCATGTTCTGCCACCCAATACAAAAGTTTGTTATTAATAATAAAGTAGGGCATTCGTGGTATAGGATCAAGAGACGGATGTCCATTAACTGAAACTATTGTATTCTTTGTAAATTTTAAAGAATCGTCATTTCATTGCTCCCTTTTAAAGGATGACAGCATAAGTTTAAACTGAGATGATAATACCTGAATAGGATCCCTTCTGACCTTAGTGGGTGGAGTTTCAGTCTGTATGGGCTCTGCAATCACCCGGTTAGCTTTCGGAGAGCCCGAAGGTCCTTCTACTCTGTCACATTGAGTGGCCATATAGGTCCTAGTGGCCATCGTACACGGCGTGGAGGCAGTCAAATTATTGTTATCCCCACCCATTACCAAGCCCAATCATTTATCAAGGGTAATTGTGTTCATGCTTTTGTTATTAGACCAATCACGCCCTAGCATTACTGGAAACTGCCATTATTAGACTTCATAGATTTCTCCACGGAGACAACACAGGAGGCGGATTTATAATAACAGATCTCTCCATGTATACATCTCAGATTGGTCTTTACTTTAAGCCATTGTTGTGGCAAAACATAATGGTGAGCAACAATAGAGATGTTACTCCCGGAATCAAACATAGCCATCACCTTATACCTATTAATTATTACTGCCCCTGTGTATAGAAGAGACAAAGGATTGACTACAGCACAATACCTCTCTCCCTTGCCGATAGAGCAATCCATGGGCTCACCAGGAAGGGGGCATGCTGTGAAAAGGTGCACAACCTCCCCATACTTGAAACAGTGGGGGAGGCTGAATTGTTTTTCCTTAGGTCGGACAGAAGAAACTGGGAGTCATCGGGTGAGCCCAGGGACTGAGAGTACACCTTATGAGAAGGATTTAGGAGTCGTAGTGGACTCTACACTATCAACTTCCGGACAGTGTTCAGAAGTCATTAAGAAGGCTAACAGAATGTTAGATTATATATCACGATGTGCAGAGTACAAGTCCAAGGAAATTATACTCAAGCTTTATAGTGCACTGGTGAGGCCTCATCTGGAGTACTGTGTGAAGTTTTGGTATCCAGGCTACGAAAAGGACATAACAGGTCTATAAAAGGTCCAGAGAAGAACAACTAGGCTGATTCCAGGGCTGCAGACAATGAATTATGAAAAATGACTAAAAGAAAGAAAGATTAAAAGGGCTGAGCCTTTTCAGTTTAAGCAAAAGAAGATTAAGAGGTGACACAATTGAAGTGTTTAAAATTATGAAGGGAATTAGTACAGTGGATCGAGACTGTTATTATAAAACGAGTTCATCAAGAACACGTGGACAAAGTTGGACAACTTGTTAAGGGTAAATTTTGCACAAATGTTATTTTTTTTACACAGACAACCATAGACACATGGAATAAGCTTGATCAACTTGATGTTTATTTAGAAAAATTAACTGGAGAGGACTGGTGAGCTTGGTTGGGTGGAATGTTTTTGTCTTGATTGTTCTAATGTTCTATAGTGCTGAAGTTTAGTAATGGATCTTATTTTATATCGCTCTTTTCTTTGATTTTATGAAAGCTTTGCTGTTTTAAGTATCTCAATAACTTATGCACTGTAACCATTTTACTACTCTGAGCTGATTTTCATTTTACAGTCTCATACAACAATGCTATGTCTTTTCATCATCTAATCCTGTGCCTCTTTATAATACAGTACGCCATTTAAAATACAAATGTTTGCTTAACTGCGGTTGGTTGGCACCCTGCCCGGGATTGGTTCCTGCCTTGTGCCCTGTGTTGGCTGGGGTTGGCTCCAGCGGACCCCCGTGACCCTGTGTTCGGATTCAGCGGGTTGGAAAATGGATGGATGGATGTTTGCTTAAAGTGTTACAATTTCATAGCATCAGCTACCATGATTTTTGCATTCTCACACTATTTTTTCAGTCCATACGAATCATACAATCCATTACAAACTTTCTTTTAAAAGAACTGGCAGTATTCATCAGCATTTGTGTTATGGCATCTTAGCAATGGTGTAATTTAGTCATACTACACAATCACGTTTATACTGAGAAAATTAGATCACTGTTGAAAGAGACCCTTGGTGTTTGGGGTGTACTTATGGAAAAATACAATAAGTGTCATGGGTTTGTGCTGTGTATCTTATGAAAACAACCACTGGAAAAAATGTATGCTGCTTAATACCTTGTGGGTAAGGTGAAATAAGCCATGAGCACAACAGGATGACCTACCCAACCCACTAAATGAAAGATTTTGATATGTAAAGAGAAGGAAAAAAGACCTACTTAAATAATACATTTTACACATAATATTGTTACTTATTACACAACCCTATGTGGGTTTACCTTTAATATATAACTTCAATTCCGTTTGTAGGTGCTTCATGGAGATTTTTCCGTTCTTTATACAGCATGATTTTACAGACTGTTGGACTGTATTTGCCAGCAGCATGTTATGCTCAGACTGCATGGTCCACTAGTTAGGCAGCATCTTAAGCACTGTGTGACAATCTGGTCAGCAGTGTTATAAAACTGAAAAGTTTTCGCCTTTACTAAAACTCAAAATATATATTTTATAATAAAGATAAAGTCAAATTCAGTTCAATCCCAAAGTAAAATGAATTAACATGTTCTTGATATTCCTGCCTCAATTAAGCTCAGAAATTAGTGGAGGCCTCAAAAACAAGTAAAAACCAAGACTTACCCTCAATACTATGCCCACGAGATAGGGCTCACCCTAGGCAGCCAATACCCAAACTCAAATGGCAGGTTTCTGGTTTGCACAGGCCCAAAAGTAGAGCTACAGCTTTTTAAAGTTCAATGTCTCAAAATTTCCAGAATGAAGGACAGGAAAACTACAAATCTGGTCCAGGACAATCAAAGCAAAGTTCCTTTATGTCCTGCCTAGAAGGAACCAGGAGTCAGGTGGGAATGTATAAGGCCATAAGATGAAATATAGTCAAAAACCGAAAATTCTAAGCCAGAGATCCTTCCTATTTTTCACCTCAGTTGAAACAGATAGCAAAATTTGTTATCAGCAGTCAAAGCCCATGTTCAGCACACTAAAAGTCAAAGAAAGAAATGCATTTGCTAAGTTTCAGGTTTTGTTTGTAATCTCAGATGGCCACGAAGTGTGTTGTGCTGATCTTTATACCATCAAACTAACGCATTACAGATCGAAACCAGGCCATCATGGAAACAAAGCTACAAATTGATGGCACCCATGAAAAACAAAATGGTGTCAAAAAAGATACAAAAATAATTTGAGTACCTTAAAACTAAATTGAAACAAAAAACAAATACTGATTTTGAAGTCATTGGGTATCTAAACACTAGGAATATCCCCAAAGATGCACAGGAAAAAAATAATTAAAATACTAATCATAACACCTTAATAGATAAAGAATTTATTTAATAAATAAAAGAGAACAATGACAAGCAAGGCAGGTCAAAGGCCAGGAATTCCAATCACAAAAGTCCTTAAACAAAAACAGGACTCAAAAAACAAAGATACAAATAGTGCTGGGGCTAGTGCACAAGCTGATAATTAAGTGGCCCCGTCTCCTTATGCTATAATCTTAACATGACACAACATTGAAAAATAAGAAACAAATAACACTATATAAAAACAATAAAGCAGAAATAATTACATAATATGAACAATAACGTTTGAAAAATAACACAAAGATTAAATAAACAAGAAACTTCCTAAATTAAATGATGTTACAAAGAAAACAAACTGTGAAATAACATCAGTCTGTAGTATAGTATAGTCCAGGCATTAAAATAGGAGCGTAGTCCACCAACTTTTCAGTGAAATGTCTTTGAAAGAAAATTTTAAAATGTAACTAACAGATGTTAGTCAGTGTGTTGCTGGTGCATTGTCTCTTGATTTCATTTTGTTCATTTGCTTTCTTTATTTGCACATTAATTTATTTTCAGAAATGAAATTGTGTTAATTTTGCTTCATTGATTATTTTCATTGATTATTTAGTGTTCTTTGTTTTGTTTCTTGCTGTCATCTCATTATTTTGAGCCCAAGGGGGTGGAACCTCCCAATTTCACAGGTTTGCAAGTCCCGAGCTACCTGCAGGGACACCGAGTTTGTTCTTTTTGTCTTTGGCTCAACTTTTTCTCACTTCACAAAAATATTGATTGTATTAGCAAAGGTTTGTTTGGCATTGTTGAGTTTGTATCATGGCACATTTTGTTTTGTTAGTATTGCCTTATTTCTCATTATTATTATAGTTTGGCCAGGGCTTCCTATCTGACTTCAGCTTTTTTATTTGTTTATTTTATTGTAATTTGAGAATCTATTTGAGTTTCATGTTATTGAATATTTTTTTTGATTTGTTCGTTCTTTTTCTATTGTATACTTCTCTAGTTAGTGCTATCTTGTTTATTAACTATTTTGTATTATCACGGTGTGTGTTAATTTTCTTAGTGATGTGCCATGTCTATGATGCCTCAGTACTATTGCTCTGGCTTTAGTTACTGCTCTTGTTATTTAGCTTATTTTGGAGTCCTGTTTTTTTTGTAAGGGCTCATTTTTGATTCTTCTGATTTGAAAAATTTGCTTTCATCTTTGCCTATTGATTTTTTTGATTGCATACTTGGTGTTGCTCACTTTCAGATTTCCTCTTATGCAATGCTTTGTTAATTCCTACCTATTTTTAAATTTTTGCTGTTGCCTGGTTTTTTGAAACCTCTTAGCAGAAAACTTTATTATTATTTGAAGGTCTGTATTTTGTTGTTTTTTGCATGGGGTTTTGTATGCTCCATTTTAAAAATATTTATACAGTATATGCCAGCCTGCTTCTTGAGTTTTGAGGCTGGGCTTACTTAGTGTTTGTGAGGCCTACATGATATCTTTCAGGCTTGTCTAAGAGTATAGGCCTGATTTTGACTTTAAGACTATTTTCTGAGCTTAGTGAGCCTGAAGATTATCACAAAATGCCTAACCACCTTAAATAAAAAACATTTAAACCGAGCTACAATTTTTGAAAAGTCTCTGTTTGAAGTGACTGACGTTCAAGAAAAACACAGAAGTTAGACACCTCACAAAGAAATGATTTCCAACTATGTTCATGTAAAAGGTATGGAGAATAAACTTTTGGTTGCAACATCCATTTTTGATCTTGAAGATGATAATTCATTTTTTGGTATAGACAATCATTTACATGTAGTTTTTATTAAAATAGAATATGTTTTCAATGAGTACAGCCAGCAATAAAGTATTCTTTTCAGAATTCCTGAGTTTATTCTGACAAGAAACCCATATCCATGGTCAAGTCTCCAACTACCTCTGTTGAGTCTCCTACTCTAATGAGTGCTGCCATGTTCAAAGAGCCAGCAATTCCAGCATTTGTTGATGCATCTGTTGAGCTATCATCTGGAAAGTATGGATCTGCCTTTATTCATCCATAAACTCCAGACTATTCTGTTGTCTCTGTGGTGCCTCCTATTCCAGTGTCTGATGCGAGCTTAGCTCATCCATCACTTGTTGCCTCCACCGCTCAGCCTGAATCACCAGTGTGTGCCTGCATCACTCCTGAGCCTGCTGTCTATCTTCCTAAGACTTTGGGAGGTCCAGTTTTGCTGCCCCCAGCCACATCAAGTGGCACTCTAGTGTGGCTTCAGCCACAAACTCAAGAGTGGTTGCTTATGTGCTCTTATCTGTGATACCTGGGGCCTCATGTATAAACGGTGCGTACGCACAAAAATATTGCATAAGCCCATTTCCATGCTCACATCGTGATGTATAAAACCTAAACTTGGTGTAAAGCCACGCACATTTTCACGCCAGCTCAATGCTTGGTGTATACAAGTTCTCTGCTCGGTTTTGCAAACTGTGTGGTTTCCCTTTCTTTTTTAGTTCCAGATCCCTGATGCAGCTTTATCAAATACACTGAAATTAGCCACATATTGTTTATTAGTTTATGGCATCTAATTGTAATTAACCTGTAACAATATAATGGTCCACCGAATGGCCAAACTATTCCAAATACCATAGCTGCTTTAGCATTGTTTTTCTCAATGCACCACTCCGAGTATTTATATTACTGTATCTGAGTATGGAATCACAGCTCTACAGCAGCTGATCAGAAAGAGAATTATTGGTATACAGCATCAAGCACACGCTGCCTCAGCCATGCTGTCTATTGAACTGCTCTCAAATGGCAAAAGCTTCAGAGCCTTTCCTGTGTGGATTTCGCAGTTCAGAAACAGTCTCATCCCAAGAACTATAAACGCACTCAATCAGTCCATCAAGTGCTCCTTGTAGAACTGTTTGTATTTATAAGTACAATCACCTCACTGTAAACTTGTGATACAGTTATAATATTGCACAACCTGAGCCACTTTATAAAGAGAGTATTTACATATGATGACGATATCATTTTTAAGATGAAATGCAGCAAAATATGTTTATTACATTATACAGATAAAATATTAACATCATTTAAATAATCTATATTGTTAATAATTAAACATGTGAGGACACGGTGGCGCAGCATTTCTGTGCGTACACACCGTTTATACATGAGGCCCCTGGAGAGGACTCTTTTGTGCCTTCATGCACCAGTGTCCATTTCACCCCTGCCCAGATCTTCTCACAGTGTTTGGATATTTCTTCCTCACTAAACAATTACAAAAGACGAGTAATGAGTCAAAAACCTCACTCTTTAGCTTCTTTCTTATAATTCAGGATCCCAGTAAATATGGTGCCCTTCAGTCCAGGTGTCCTTGGCAAAAGATGATCCTTTCATCCAGTCATTGGTCCAAACATTGGTCCTGCAGTCCAATTGTGCAAGCCAGGAAAAAACATAAGCGGCAGCTTGAATCGCCACTTTCAGAGGGTGGTGGTGGTGGCTGGTGGTTATATTGTGGTTTGGCCAAGGTTTTCTCCCTGTCTTTATTTCTTTTTGTTTGTTTATTTCTTGTTTTTCGTGAATTCTTTTGTGTTTTCAGCTACTGAACATAATTTTGTTTTCTTTCTTTTTGCATGCTATAATTATTTAATTATTACTGTTTAATTGATTGTATTGGTAACTATTGCATTTCATCTTAGGAAACATTTTGTTAACTCCTAAACCTTTTTGTATTTTTGCTTTTGCATGTTCATTTAATGTTTTTGAATAAACATTACTATTATTTTTAAAACTGTATTTTGTTCTTTTGGACCAGAGTTTGTTTTTTTTTTTGCTACAATTCCTTTCTCCCTTGTGAGGTCTATAAGGCTTGGCCACTTTTTGGATTTGCAGGTGGCAAGCCTGCTTATTGAGTTTTGAGGGCCAGGTTTATTTAGTGTGTTTGAAGTCTTTGTGGTACTTCTGGAGGTTTGTGAGTCAGGAGATAACAACAATTAAAGTATTTTGCTTTCTTGGCCCGTTATGGGCTACTTGACCATTTCTGCATTGTTTAGCCTTTTTCTTGTTACAGTATTTTTTTATACTTGCCTTCAACATTACTTGGCTTCTTTTTCTGTATTGTATTTTGGCATTTTTGCTTAATTATTTTAAATATTAGTGTTTAATCGATTAATTCTTGCTTTAAGTGATTTATTAAAACTTCAAATTAGCTTTCATCCAGACTCTATTTTTGGATTCAAAGTCTTCCTTTCAGTTTTTTAGCCAAAATCAAAGCACTTGGGGCACTTGTGACTTTACAGAATCTAGTGGGTAAGCTGCTACATCCCCAGTGATTTTGTATATTTGGATGACACCTTTCAATCCATGGAAGAAAACGTAGGCAACCTTTCAATGATTTGAACCACTTTTACACATGCTGACCTCTTAAAAATTTGACGAAATGCCATTTCAGGCTAGAAACAATTATTAGGGGCGTATTGAGAACAGAGGCCTAGCTAAACCACTTATCTTGTCATGATTTTGTTAGAAACATTAATTTGTTGGATTGCTCTATCATTTTTCATTATTGCTATATGTAATTATTTGCTTTTTCTTATGGACTGTTTATTTTATTAGTAGCAAACATGAAAACCAAAATGGCAGATGAAACGGTCCAAAAGAAACTATTAACCTTCACCACAATCAGATATCAGAATCAGGCTTAGTGACTCAAAAAAAAGATTATCAGAATCAAAACAACAAAACATAAAAAAATCAGAAGAAAAGAACCCAATTCTAATAGATGTCATCAATTCTATTTGAGATTTTAACCCAAGACTACTTACAATTTTCCATGCTGAAGCTTTTTTCTATATAGCAATAACAATGATTCATCTGCTATTTAAGATGGCTGCATAGTATGCACAACATTCAAGTTTATAGGTATTTTCTAAACAAATACAGTTGGTTAGCAATTTAAATAAGTATTGCAAATTTAGGTAGGCAGGACCTTTGCTTTCATTTTTTAATTCGATATTTGGCACTTGATTTTCAAACTATTGCTAAATAGTTGTTCCTTGCCTGTTTAATGCTACTCTTTTGTCTATCTTCTGGTTCTTTCCTTTCTTTGGCCCATTATTTTCTAGTGAAAATTGCAAATAAATGGATGCCTAAAAATAAACACTTGTAGGTCAGTAGCATGTGTAGAAATTGCTAAAAGACACAGAGAGAGAGAGAGAGAGATAGACTGTTGTTCTACTAATACTAGCAAGAGGTTTTATGAAGTAACTAGAAGAAGAAACACAGTCAAAAGCCAAAAAATGTAAAAACCAGGAAGTCAAAAAGTACAAAGTCAAAACGTGAGACAATATCAATGTCGAAAAATACAGGCAAAAGATCAGAAACCAGCGATTCTTAGAATTAAAAACAGAAACACAAGGCAAAATGGTTTGTTTCAGAGTCTGTCTGCTTGGATAGGGAAGTAACTTTTCCGAGCAACTTTTTTCACCTGACCGAAAACATGGCCATCGAGATTAAAGAGTGCTCCTAACAACTAAAGCATAAAATGTCACCAACCACATCCACACAAGATGATAGCGAAAGCAGAAAAAATAGAAGTAAATAAGGAAACTAATGGCAGATTCATGATCTGCAACAATGAAAACCCCTGAATAAAGTGTAAGAATACACCAAATGAACAAGAGTGTAATAATCCTCCTAAACTCAAAATGCTACATTGTCAGTCAAATCTTAACTGAAGTTCTTTGTGTAACAGTGGACCATGGTTGTTCTGATGTTCTCCTCCCGAAGCTTACTGCCACGTACTGTAAAGACAATAATATATATATATATATATATATATATATATATTGTAACTCTATGTACAGCCCCCCAAATAACATGCAAAATCATTTGCATACTTTTAACTACTGCCTAGATTTTAAAAAAAGAGCAGAGACTATAAAATGTTACACTCAGCCTGCCTCCAACTGAATTAATTTATTCCACCCATATATTCATAAATAAACACAAAAACATTCAATATAAATTTTGACCTTGCAGACCTTTGCGGCCTGACCTCATATTGGTTCCTGACTGAAACAGTTCCTTGCTATCTCTTCAAAATCCCACCCATGAACGGTGATGCCATTAATCACCGCCTTACTGCTCACAGTCCTGTCATGATATTCCTATAAAATGTATGTGGCAGTGCTCTAAGGGGAACAGAGAAAATTTACAAATACGATATCCAACACAAGCCTTGTCACAGAGTAAGCAAGAATGGCCGTGTCTGCTGCTGCCTAGGGGAGATTAGTGCAGAGATCATGATTTCCCATTTCAGGGTGGAGGGCTTCAGAGAGACTGAGGTATACTCAACCCTGAGTGATTCCTCACAAGTGACAATACTGCTTAATTTATGAAGCTAGGCCTTCATTATCTTGTTAGTGTGCTAAAAAATAAATCATTAAGAATGTAATATCATTAAATTAAGTACATTAGCATGGTGATTAAGATCCTGATTAACAGTAAGTTGTTAAATTGACCTTGTTAATCTTGTAATGTTAATTAAGTAGATAGATTTTTATCAGAGCTTATATGTAACGCTTACAAACCGCAGGAATGAGTAATACTGCCTATAATTTTAAATTCAATGTACTCACATATTAGCATGTGGTGAAGTCATTGACTATGCAGGGCAGGTTTCTGCTTTGTTCCCATTGCTGCCAGGACTGATTTAGCACTTCACACCCCTGAAACAATACAGTAAGTGAACTCGTTAATTGTACTGATTGACTGATTCACATCTGATGCATTAATTATTACAACACGTGCTCTGCAAAAACATGTTTGTAACTCTACATAGTACTTGAACTGCATACGGTTAGTGGTTAGTTATGTAAGATTTTGCCTATTTTCTTGTAAATACTTAGAACATTAATTATGACTGGGAAATGGTGGCAAGAATAGTTCACAGGTATTATGATTACTGTAGAAATCTTAACTTATCATAAAAGCAAACTTTAAATTAACATAAAAATTCAAACCTTAAATGGGTCCATTTTTTCGTCATAAATTATGTTTCTTTCAGTACTTTGATAATTTTCCAAGTTACAATGGTAGATTAAAATGCTTTACTGCGCAGGCACACTAAAAGCCACTATACTTTAAGTATTTTTTTTATTATTTAATTTTAATTGATTATTATAACAGTAAATACCTCATTAATGAGCTGAACCCTTCATTCCCATTGTAAACTGTTTGCAACTTACGTTTAACATCATGTATAATTTGGAAGTGTTAGCAAGGCAGCAGTTTGTGTGTGTGTTTATAACTTTCTAAAGAGACAGACACAGAAACACACTCTCTATGGAGCTATATAAAATAATGTTGGTGTGACTGAATGAAAGGCCCTGTGATGGACTGCCATCCCGTCCAGGGCAGTTCCTTGCTGGGAAGCACCCGTGGACCACAATAGATTAAGTGTGGCTTGAGAATCTTATGATTGATTAAAGTTATAGCCGTCATAAAGTTCAATAACAAGGTGTTACTGGCCATTTTGCTGTGATGCTAGTTTGAACTCTTATCATTTAGATGATGATCTAGGGCAGCGTTTCTCAACCTGTAAGTATTTGTGACCCGAGTTTTCATAACAGTTTTAATTGCGCCCCCCTAACGTTTTTTTTTTAAAGGAGCCCACTAATACCAATTTGTTCTTTTTTAATTAATCATATATCATAGATGCATGTTTTATTATACCTACTTAACTTTTATCGACATTTATCTAACTCTATATTTATTTTTCTAGTATCAGAATGTAGTTTAACTTAATTTGTTTTGGTTTCAATAGATGTGTTTTTCATATTTTCAATTCTTGTTTTCTTTTTTTCACATCTTCGCGCCCCCCCTTATTGTTACTTCGCGCCCCCTTAGGGTGCCCGCCCCACAGTTTGAGAACCACTGATCTAGTGGGTGTCGTATTGTTCTGAACCACAACAGTATTTAAACCCCTTTGCATGTCTGGTAGATATTTCTAAAAACAAAACCCTTTCTTTATTTAGCTTTGGACTTGAATCTCTTGGTTTATGGCCTTGAGCTCCTTTGACTTACAGTCCCCAGTTCTTGTTTTGGCTTTGGTGTTCCTCTCTGGATTTCTGACTTTCTGGTTTCGGACTCAAGCCTGTTTTCCTGACCACACGCTTTCTTCATCTTTTTTCCTGGTCCTTTCCTATTCCGACACTGACTGCCTTGCTGCCATCGCCTTGCTATCAGCACAATAGTCCAGCAGACTTTAAATATTCCTAAACACTCCATTTCATCTAAAACTGTTCTAAAGATGTTCGTCAAAAACTGAGGAATAGTTACTGTATACTGAGAAGGGGTGGCTGCTGGTTACACAATGAATGCCCGAGTTCTTAACTGGAGGGTGTCCTGCGCCTTGAGTGAGCTGTCGACTTGGCTTGTGCTTGCACCCCTAATGGACTGTAATTAAGGTTACAAGGAAAATAGTCTGGGTGTTTATTTATGAAAAAAGGATGTGTCACCATTGTGTCACTGAAAAATTAATGAGGATAATCACTGCAGTGCTTGGTCCGGAAGTAAACTGGTGTGTTTACACAAACAAAAGATAAAAAAACTCACATGGAATCTGCACACCCCTTTCCCGTGTGTCTGCATCCTGTTATCTGGAGATTTTGTTGGGCATTGATGAACTGAGGCCAATTTTACTGAATCCTCATTGTTTTAAAGTGTTTATTTACTCAGGTTTTAAATAGAAAGTGCTGGACTTTGATGACCCCATCGTGATCCTTTGTGGCCCTTTATCCATACCCGTGCTCTTTTCTAAAGCTCAAGGCAGGCAAGTAGTATGGAAAAGGCAAACATGCATCTCAGCTAATCTTATTTTCCTTAAAAAAAGATGTAACAATTTTTTCTTTTGGGCAGTTCCATGACCTTTTCTAATACATTTATTTTAATAATGTGATAAATATTGCTTAAAATATGCAGTGTTGCTTCTCATAAGCTGTCCAGGCTTCCTCTCACATGTTATGGACCTGCAGTTACATGAGTGGCCTGACTGGACTATCATGGACACTCTTGGATCCCATCCAGGGTGCTGCCTTTCTTCCTGTCCATTAAATACACAGAAAGTTCTTTATATGGAAAATAAGAAATGATGGAGGTATTGTAGGCTACAACTCTTATCTGTAAGTGTGCAAAAATGTCTTCCAGTTGATCATTATAACAGGATGCTCACCTTATTAAAGGAACCATCCATCCATCCATCCATCCATTTTCCAACCCCCTGAATCCAAACACAGGGTCACGGGGGTCTGCTGGAGCCAATCCCAGCCAACACAGGGAGCAAGGAAGGAACCACATAATCAAATTTAAAATTATTATGGCTCAAATATACACAAGCAGGTGAATTTTATGTCTTACACTGGAGTTTCTTGTGCTGTTTCTTTTAGAAATTCGACTTAAGAGAGGTTAGAGGTATTTGAATCAATGATAACAGGCCGGGTGTCAGACCACCAAATGATTGCAAGACCCTGCACTGTAGTAAAGTGCAGAATACCTGGGTAAGGATGTTTGGTTAGACTATATTACGGGTTTATTTTTCCAGCCGCTGTATGAACTAAAGGTTTGATTTTCTCACCTCCATTGTCTAATTTTTTAATTGATCTGACTTCACCAGCTTGTCATAGTCCACTCCATCTGCTCACAAAGCACAACACAGATTTAACTGGAAGTACATGGGAGAAACATAAGAGGAGCTCCACATGCTTCAGGGCTTCCTCGGCTTACTTTCATGGGAAGACCTGAAGTCCAGAGACCCAGGAGCCACCCATGAACGTAGCAGAAAGTGTACATGAAAAGGCTCCACCCAATGAGGTCTAAAAGGCTGCTGATGTTGGATCTGGTCAGGTAATAAATATGCTGGCTGAATAAAAGGAGAGAAGAAATCTCAGAAAATCAGTTCACTTCCATCTGCCATCCCAGGCACTGTTGTCACAAAGGAAAACACGGTCCCAACCGAGAGTCCTGCTCAAACACGACAGGGCACAAATTAATCTTTGTAGGTTATTTAACACATTATTGATTCCTTGGAACCTAGAGGGGGTAGTGTGGACTAAGGACCTTGAAACAAATTCCTGACTTATTTTTATGTCTTATTTTTTGCAGTAAAATCACATATTATGTCTGAAGGGAATGTGTCCCAAAAAAAGTTAGGGAGTCAACCAGGCCACCCCATTTACTACTATTGTCCAAAAAAAATGAAACAACAATAAGCATATGTTGGCACAACAGAAAGAATGTGCATCAGGTGCGTTCATAGCCTCTGTGACTTTTCTAAAGTTTCAGCTCTCTCTTGAGTCAGGGAGGTCCATCATGTGGGACTGTGATCCTTTGACTGAGACGGCAACTTCCTGGAGCTCTCAGATTTATATGGTCCTGTCAGGAAGAGGAGGGGCTTCGATGGCAGTAGGCGGGGCTCTGTTTTAATACTCTTTTAATATAAATTCCATCCATGACCAGCATGGTGAGTTTAAAAGAGGCTTCATTTTTAGCAAATTGCAGTGAAATACAAAAGTAAAAAGTAAATTCCTAGTTTCCTGAGATGAGCGCCTTATAATCATCACTGTTAGTGTAAGAGCCATTTGCTAGTTATTAGTGCATAGTCTATGAGAGGCTCTTACAACAGCCATAAGTTGAATTGAATTAGTATATTCTAACTATTTCTAGCCTCTCTGACTATACATTGTTCTCAGTTATTGACCTGCCTTTCCGTGTGTAATTAGTGGAGGGCACATGGGTTTAAACTGTGCCTTACGTGCCCAGTAACATGAAAGACAACATGTATCTTTAAGTATAGAAACAGCTAAAGTTTGACAAGAAAAGCTAAGTTTAGAGAAGATAAATGTTTTCTAATTTTTTGCCTTTTATTCTATGTGTGTAGCGACCTTTTTCCTTTATTCTTGTGTGGACTATTTGCTTTGAATTTTCACTAAATCTTTTAAAACGAACGTTTGGACTGAGCAATTTCTTTCGGTACACATTTTACTTGTGATTGATCCTGCCTTACGCACCCGTAGCTACAGTTCGTTTGTATTTTTATGCAGTTGCCTGTTTCTTAGTTAACTGGATAAGGACGTTTTTGTACATGAAATAGGTATAAGAGGAGTTCCCTTCAGGTTGACTGTTGAAAGCCAACTGTCCTCCCTGGTTGCCCCCCTTGTCCCTTTGCCATCAGACAGGAAGGTATGGACTTTCAGTTCCTTTATTTAGCCTCACTAGGCATGAATTTCTGGCTCCCTTCAGAGATATATATGGGTGTTTACCTCATAAACATTTCTGGGTGAAAGGCTACGTGAATAATAGTAACATTTTCCCCTATTTCAGTAGTCTGCCATCGATTTCAGTTATTGGGCTAAAATCTCTGACATTTTTAAGGAGCCTGGTCATCAATACACAAGACAGTACACACTTATTTTTATTTATGGGAAGATTGATATAAATCCTGCACTTCAAATTTTTCTTTTCTTTTCTTCATTTTTTATAAAGCAAAATATAACAACAGCAACAACAAAACCAATAATCCTTCAACTGAAGTAGCATAGGAGACACAGCAGCATAAGACAATAAATACAACAGCATGACTGTAACATTAGGCTTTGAATGATTACCAAAGACTGATGTAATTTAAAGTGAAAATAATAAAGTCTAACATTAAAACCTGGCTAAACTCATCCTCCATTGTTCACATTGACCTTTCAGTTAATTGAAGACACTCCTTAATATCACTTCTGGCTCGCTAAAATGGTTCTTTAGTCTACTCTTTATATGAAAAATTTTCTGACATTGTGTATTTAGTAGATGGTGATCTTATATTTTCTGCATATGCTGGCGGGGCAAAATTAACCGGAATGATGTGTCAATGTTTAAAGATGAATTTTATATTTTTATCTCATTGAATTTTATAATTATATTGGGCTAGTCAATTTATCTCATGGGGTTAAAGTAAATATACATGTTTATGGGTCTGTTTTTATATGATTATGATTTTATTATTGCTGTCATTGTAGGCTACTTGTTAGGTTTAGAAGATAAGCAGCCTGTAGCAACATACAGACTCCAAAGTAGCTGGAATGGACTTTTCAATCTCAACTTTTAACTAGCATTGCTCTGGGACAGCACCTACAGAGACATATCCTTCTTGAGTCATTTCTAGTCCTCTCCTGGAAAGAGCGGAAAAAAAGTGCTTTTTGGCATCTAGAATTCTGAATACTTTCCTTTACAGTTTTACTTGTGCTCTTGTTTCTGGAGAGCAACATCAAGATGAAGAAAAACAGAATGAGAAATTTTGGAAGCTGGAAATCATGACTGGCACACGGTGAGACATTTCTATTTCATGCAGTATGAGAACCCTAATCTGCATTTGGTAAATTTAGACTATAAAAAAATAGTGGCTTTCCTGCCAGGACTGCTGGGACTGATGGTCCTTAACTGTAGGCAGTATCTCTTACTATAGTTTTTATTATACTAAAAAATTAAAGAAGGCATGCATTCTGTGATCACTTTATTATATGCATGGTCACTATAAAGTCCTTGTGCTTATTTAAATAATCATAACCTCAGTTCTATTCATCTATGCGTGAAAAGTGTAAGTGAAAGAATTTACAATATTTTAAAGTAGATGTACAATATTGTTGAACCAACATTACAATTGTTTTGAATTCCTCGAAGTTCAATACACTCAAAAAGCCATTAAAGAAAAATAAAAATTTTATGAACTCAGGAAAAATCAGCAAACACAGTCAAATCACAACAACAGGTAACTTCAATTTCCTCCTGAAATCTTAACCGTTTACAACATTAATTTTCAACACGTCCAACATCCCATCATTACGCATACAAACTCTGATGCAATTCCGACGTTCTACAGATATGTTTTGCAGTTGATTTTCAGTAATACCTTCGGAATCACATTAGTTATCCTAGTCCACAAATCACCTAAAAAATGTGGTTTAAATTTGGGTTCATCTTTATTGTAATTGGTTACTTGGACAGCAATGGCCGATTTTAGCTCAAGCAGCTTGGGTCAATCATAATTCTGAGAGACATTAATGAGCAAATTAGTACATGAATTTAAAATTAATAAACTATTAAAATTTATTTTTAAACTATGATAAATAAAAGACTCATTCTTCACAATGTTTTTTATAGATTGATTTTATCATGCATACAACTGAAGTCATAATAATTTAAACTGCACAAGGACTTTTGTAATGACCCTGTATTGTGGAATGTTACACTGGTCTGCCATAGATGAAAGTTGAAAGGCCAGAACACAAAGTAAGAGGATCAGAAAATGAAAACACCAACAGAAACTAGGGGTGAAAACCATAAAGGCAAAAATCAATGTTCTACAAAACTCAAATGTGTAAGCAAGAATCTCACTTGACGAAACAAAGTACTAAGTCATCCACCCAAAAACAAAGTATATTGACATACAGAAGGACTCTTTTCTTTTTAGAGTATTTCCGTTAACTTAGACATTGGTCCCCAGGCTTATAAATATATTACACAAATGATGACACAATAAGCAACAATCTAAGCTGTGCCGCTCGCCCTCAGGAAAAACAAGACAGTAGCATAGTAAATAAAAAAATTAACGATAAATAATTTCATCTTCTTCCTTGAAATACAAAATTAGCACATATGTGTTCTCTGACCTTTAAAAACAATCACTAACCAACAAAATCTTGCAACAAATAAAGTATTTAGTGTGGGAAAAATGCAATGAATCATGGCAGCACACATTAATCATTTCTGTTAAGTAAAGGAAGCTCAAAGCCAGTTAAAGCTTAACCTTTAATTATCTGCAAACGTGAAAAGAATGACTTGAACAGTCTGTGAATAAAACATTGAAAATATCAATTCTGCTTCGCATAAATATAAAAGTTACCTTTTCTATATAGTGCATGGTGAACAACTACCATAGAATTCTTATATTTGCTGAATTAAACAGGTCTTTAAAGGTGAATGTGAATAGTTTTAGGTGTACAACAGGATATACACCAGCAGTTTTAAAAATGCAGCGTACTGTACACTTCATTTGTTCCAGGGAAACTGCGTTGAAGGGGCAGACACAATTATTCTGATGTGTTTTTTCTGCATTTGAGCTTTTGACGTGATGCTTTCTCTTCAATTCCCCAAATTAACGGAGAAGAATATCCTTGCCATCGTGTAGTAACAAGGTAGAGACTCTGTTAATAGCAAATGGGTCTATTTCCACATCAGCGTCTACTACTCAGGTTTCAGGGAGACATTTTACTTGTTCTATGGGGTTACAAATTGTTTTATTTTCAGCATCAACATGATAATTAGTGTGCTAATTGGTGACCTTAGTATCGAGGGCCTAATTTTTCATATCTTTGTCTCCCATCTGACCATAATCTAAAAAAAGCAGTATCATAATCAGTGCTGTTGATTTGGTCTACTTATTAAGGCAATTTAAATATTGCTAAAACATCTGAAACAAAAAAAAATTTAATTTCCCTAAAGGTTATTGGGTTTCTAATGTGGTCCTCCAATGAACTGCTCTTTACCACCTGTTGTGACAGATTGTGAATAACTTTCAATTTGATTTGAATTTGATTTCATCATGCTGCCATTTTGGTGAGGTCAAATTTCATTTCGGCCACCATCTTGGTTGTGGCTTTATTAACCTTTTTTGTCATGTGACTCTAATCATATGATATGTGACATCATCACTTTCAGCATATATAAACACAGTGGTGAAGCCTCTAGGTAATTTAGTTCAGATTTTTAAAACAAGCTTTTGCTGTATTTTTTTGTATTCTTGAGTTTACTTTTTAAAGGGTTTATTCTTTGGTGATTTTGCTTAGGTTTTGATTTTGATTCTTTCTTTATTACTAACAACTATTTAATTTGCCGATCTTGTCAGCTTTACTGTTTTTGCACTCTGCTTGTCCTTGACCTGTTTCTCCTTCTGTTTAACTCTTTTAATCTACTGACCACATTATTCACAATCATCCTAGCACAGATTCTGTCTGTTCCTAAACCCCAGCACCATTAATTTAATTAATATTAGCAGAAGCAGCAACCCATAAGTCTTATAGAATTTACAATCACAAATAAACCTTCAAATGGCATAAAGAATATTGAACATTGCATTTCAGAATGAATACATTAATAAGCTGAGTGGCCAGGTTGAAAGTGTTTTTCAATTTTAAGTCCCTTGTTCTGTAGTATTTTAATGTGTAGGCTGGAGACAACCGAGATGTTGAAGTGGAAGCACCAACACACTTTGGTTCCAGTGAGGAGAAAGCAGTGATGTTGTAGTTTGAAGGCCTGCACTTCTATACAGTATGCACACTGCTGGCAGCGACTGAAGCTTTTGACTTGAAGCTGCTCAAAACAGCAGATTTCTTCAGTCTATCCAGTTCTGGCTTCTGGATTGCTTGTTTTGGTCCTTCTCTGGCACTCGGTTACCCTGCAGAGGAGAGTGCAGGTTTGTGCATAACATGGCCCTGCACCAAATGTTTCTGGGATATGCTCCAGCTCCCTAAGACTCTGTACAGTGGCATCGGATAATAGATAGATTAACTGATATTTGTACATGATGTTTTACAGATCCACAAATGCATAAATCATTGTGAAATGAACCTGAAAATTACAAGTATATGAAATAATAAATATAAATATATTCCCATTTTCTGCTAAACTACATGTTTTTCATACTTGCAGAAGAACTTCCCCCTTTATTTCATTATACTTATCACCACTTAGTCTGTGTCTACACTAAAAGCTGGCTCAGGTCTTCAGCTCTGAATTTTCTTTGCGTATGCCAATGGTGGCTGTGGTGGTAAAGACAACAACCATCTGAAAATCGCTTAGCTGGGAGCCAATGCAGACTTGACAGTAAGCGCATTTTACACTTCTAAACCAGGAACGCAGGGACCATCTTTAATTTTGGATCTCCTCTATTATAGGGAAAGCATTGCAACAAGAAAAAAATGAACTATGATCACCATAAATGGTGTGGTTTTTGAAAGAGGTTTAGAAAATAAAGATTGATTGACTGAAAAATATACATACTTATTAGGATAGATTGCAAAGATAATACAGATTTTTACTGGAATTTAAAATAATGGAACAGGAATATAACATTAAAAGATAATTTATTAACAGTAAATGTTTAACAAACATATAAATATGCATTAAAAAATCATTTATTTACAAAAGTATTTCTTAAAAATAGTGGTTTATGCATGTTTTCCTTCAGTACAAAATAAAAATTAAAATGCATAAAACACAGGGACTAATATTTAAGTCATGATTGATATAAAAAGAAGTCTATTTCTATATCACACATGAATTGCACTTAATAAAAAGTAACCAGTCTCACTACATCAGAACTGCATGGCAGCTTTTACCACAGCAAATATTTTAGTGCCATTATTTCATAAAACCCTTTTATTATTCTAGCTAAATAAAACAGCTCAAAGTCTAGCTTGAGGCATTTAACATATGCATTTGACCTGTAACCATTTAAAAAAAATACTTTTTGCAAATTACGAGGTGGAGATTTAGGTATTTTCAGTTCATGCCTATGTAAGGTTGTGTGAGCAGACCTTTTTCTATTTATACCGATAAAGTGTTTCAGGCCAATGGCTAACTCCAGTGGAATGATTTTATATCTTTATGTATTTTGCGCAAAAATTTAGAAAAATATCTAAACTTGTAAAACCTAGATTTCATCTGATGACAAAAAGTCCTAATATGCCCACAATAATATGTTATTCTATGCGTGCTATATTTCTAAAGGTTCAATGCAAATGTATATTAAGGCAGCTAGTGTTGTAAGTCCCTTCTTTATTGCTTTAAATTCTATCCTATGGAAGTCGCACACTTCAAAACAACGTCCACCGTAACATTACCTAAAAGCTCTTAACAGCACTCATGTGTTGTAACTTTTTTTTGTGGAATGCTGATATTATCGATGTGCAATCTGTCAAGTATAACTGTAGACAATCACTACTGGCATATCCACTATAGTATAAGCACACTATCCTTATACGTCTTATTCTGGTTAACTGAATTCGTTTGTCAGTGCAATCCACCGTGAGGCTGTTTGGCCAGCACAGGACTGTCACTGCCCTTAGCGTCAATTATTTTTAATATGCCAAAAGGTTAAGCATAATGCTTTCCTTTATATAGTATATACATGAGTAAAATAGCAAAAAAAATAATGCATGCATAAACTTTTTTTTTTACAATGAAAAAACTAGTGTTTAATTTCATACAAAATATTCTACAACATCTCAAAGTGCATTAAAATTGTATACTATCCAATTTAGCAACACACATTCTTAGTTTTTTCTGTTTCTGTAGCAAACAATATTTATATTTTTTTATTTGGAATTGCACTGAGGTATAACATATCCTTGATAATTAGCTCATTCTGATGACGACCATATCTAAAAGTAAAAGAATTGTTGGTTTCTGTGAGCAAAGCTGAAATACAATACAGATACTCCGTAAATGAGACCAACTGTAGACATCAGGTCGGGTTTGTCACCGTGAGGACTCACAAGGGTCTCACCTTCTCACGTGGAGAGGCTGGCCATGAACCCGGGTCCTGAGAGTCAGAAGCCAGTTCTTCACTAAAGTGAACTTCCCTTGCTCAGCTGAGCAAGCAAGCCTGTTGACTTCAACTGCTGAGTATCATATTCCATATGGCATATTGCTGATCCACTCCTTACAGGGTTTATTTGCTTATTACTGACAGACTGAGGAGATCGTTCCTCCCCCACACTATGCGACTCAATTCCACGGGGGGTAAACGTTAACATTATACAATGTTATTGACTGTTATAGCTGCCTTTCACTCTCCACCTTGCACTTTTTAACTTGCACTGCATTTTTATCACTCTTTAATTTAATATTGTTTTTATCAGTATGCTGCTGCTGGAGTATGTGAATTTCCCCTTGGGGATTAATAAAGTATCTATCTATCTATCTATCTATCTATCTATCTATCTATCTATCTATCTATCTATCTATCTATCTATCTATCTATCTATCTAACAGAAAGCATCTGTCACAGAAGCCAAAATATATTAACTGTTAATTAATAAAAACCTGCTCACAGTGTGCTAAGCATGTTGCCTTGTTAGTCTAGCATCTCAGCTCCAGTTTTCACACTGCTCAAGTTAAGCTGTGTTTGACACAGCTCTCAATTTTTACTTATAACATTGCATCTGTAAACCTGCCTAATCCAATTCAGAGATGAAGAGGCTTAAACCGATCCTTGGCAGAATTGGGGATAACACTGAAACCAGCCCTGGGTAAAGTGCCAGTCCATCTCAGGGTACAAACATAACGGGGTCAGCTTGGGGTCTTCAATTAACCTAATATGCATATTTTCCACAACGTGGAAGACAAACATTAATAGCCCAGAGAAAAACCCACACAGACTTGGGGAGGACGTGGAAACTCCTCATACACAGCAGCCGGTGATGTCAGAGCCCTGCAGTAGGAGAGATATTAGTTCTACAGTGATGCCAACTAACTGTTTTCAATATGTACAGAAAAGTGCTGACAGTACTCAAACACTTGTTATGTTGTGAAGTTGCATACTTTATGGTTTTTGTTCAGATTTCAGGGCTGGGAATGTTACTGTTTTCTTGACACTGTCACTTTTATGTGATACTGTTTGAAACATTGCATTCCCTTCCTTGTAATATGGATAATGCTCAGGTATATATTTATCAATGGCATTTTCTTACTTGCTTTAAAGAGTTAAAACATTGAATGATTGGTAACTATTTGTCTTTAAAAAATGTGATTCTTTTAGTACATGACAGATACCGATGGAATTTAAACTCATAAGGCCTGAATCTTAATTTGGCATAATTAGAATAAAACAAATGTGTTAGCCAGTTATTTCAAAATGCTGCTTCAAGGGTCATTCTTAGGAGTAGAAAGGACAGCCTTTGGTAACTGTTACTTAGCAGAATTTACCGGCACAACCATGTCAAGATGGAATTTCAGCTGCAAAACTAACGGCTTACTAACAAATTCCAAGGGCAGACAAATCTGCCATATTCAGTAAAACAGTTATCCACTCTAATGAAGTAGAAGCCATTGAAGGTGATGTCCCACTTGTGTCAGTGTGTTTCAATCCAGACATGAAAGTTGTTAGAAACCTTAGGCAATAACAGTTACTGATCCTGCAGCCGCCCTCGTATCAGAGCTATGGACCCTACAGTAGTGTACGATGTTTTAGGGTAATCAGATGGAAGAGAGCAGCCAAATGTCTGTGGACTGATCAAAGGTTTACATAAATCAGGAATGCTGCTAACTGGTAATTGTTATTCATTATCTTTTTTGCTTTCTTTTGTTTACAACATCTGTTTTAATAAGCATTAATGCCTGTATTAATTATTGTGTGTGCTTGTGTGTGTAGGTTTATGGTTAAGTTCATTTAAATCATTTGAGACATATAAGAATGGATTGATGGATGAATTTATATAGAGTGAGTCAACAGAGTAGAACTGTTTAATTTTAGTCTGTCCTTAAAAATTAATGTGATGTATTACCCTCAACTTCAACTGAATAAAAATGCTTTTAAAGCTTATGGGTAGATGTATTAAAGTTGTGTACACATTGTATCATGGTTTAGGACAGAGTATCCAATTGTTTCATTGTTCTATCTACTCTAATTTTATTCACACCTTCAAATTTCATTTTTTGCATTTAGTATTCATCTATGAAAAAGCAATTAGTTTCAATGTTGCTGACACTTACAAAAAAATCACCTAAATGTCATGCTCTCTTCACATGGAATACTTCCTAAACATAAGGTGGGTGTTTTTTAAGAAAGCATAATTTTTTACCATAACTGTCAAGGTAAATAACAGTTAATTTCATCAACAAGCATTTTTGGAAATTTGCAGGATGGGGAATATAAGAAACAAGCTGGTGTTTTCAAAAAGACTTGTTTTAGTACTATTATACCTATACTAAGTATAGAACAAGAAAAAAAATGAATACTGATAAATTGTGACAAGTAACTTTTTTCACATATCTGGTGAAAGGTACCCTTCTTTAACTGCCACTGGAATTATGATAAATAACAATGATAAAAAGTATGTTATTAACATTGATTGTCAAGGCCAACTGCTACCAGAATTCTCCCAAATAAAATTTACCAAAAGCATCGGATAAAACAGATCCAATCATCTATCAATTTTCTAAACACACTTATCCAAAGCAGGGTCACGGGGATGCTGGAGCCTATCCCAGCAAGCACCAGGTGCAACACAGGAACAATTCCTGGGCAGGGTGCCGTCCCATCGAAGAGGTAAAACAGATCTGATCAAAAAACATAGGAAAATTCAGAAAAAAATGAAATGTCAGTATATACTGTAAACTGCGGTAGGTTGGCACCCTGTCTGGGATTGGTTCCTGCCTTGTGCCCTGTGTTGGCTGGGATTGGCTCCAGCAGACCCCCGTGACCCTGTGTTCGGATTCAGCGGGTTGGAAAATGGATGGATGGATACTGTAAATCTACAGCTTAAATGCCTTCTGGTCGTGCCTTGTAGCTGCCTCGTGACTTCAGCCTACGTTCTCGGTAGCATTTGGAAATTAAGCCAATAAACACAGACACAAATAATGCCATTATGATTATAATTACAATTGTAATAATCTTGGCATCTTGCTTATCGCAGTCCTCCTGGGAAACATTCAGGAAAGGTAATTCTTTAAGTTCAGGGTTATTTGAAAAATGACACTTGAGCACATTTATTTCAGGAATTTCAACTGTGGACTTCTGAACCATATGTAGAAATCGGGAATTACTACAGCAGTCAAGTGGGTTACCACTAACATACAGCCTTTTTAGGCTTTTTTCCAGAATTGTTACTGTATGGTGTTGAATAAATGGGAGTTTATTATTCCTCAAGTCTAGAACTTCAATGGAGGATTCCTTATTCCAAGGAGACAACTCTGTCAGCTGATTGTCTGATAAAATGACGTGCTTAATGCCAGTAAGAAGAGAGATATCGACAGTCAAACTTTTAAGAGAGTTCTTATGAAGATATAAATATTTCAAAGATGAATCCAATCCAAAAAATGACTTTTCGTGTAACTGTAAATCTTTGTTGTTAGATACATCCAAGACCAGTAGAGGGGTCCCATAAAAAGCATATTGTGGTATATACTTTATGGTGTTACTTGATAAGTACAAGTAAAGTAGTGATGAAATCCCAGCTAAGAAGATACAGTCAGTTTTATTACTAGAGCGAGATAAACCTGGAGATGTAGGGTTGTACTTGCAGATGCTGACATGATTTTCCTGAAGATCAATCAACTGAATCTGAGGCAAATGGCTGAAAACTTGGGCTGCTAAAGTCTGCAAATTGTTACTCTTTAAGTACAATTTCTTCAGGGATCTAAGAGCATTTGATGCAAATGAAAGATTCTGTAGGGCATTGAAGTTCAAATCAAGGGTGTCCAGTGAATTGAGTGTGTCACTGCCAACAGTAAATGATATCAGGCAGTTATTGCTAAGATTTAGCAGCTCAAGGGATCTCATCATGCTAAAGAATTTGTCTGAGATTGATTTAATCTCATTATAACTCAGATCTAAGTAAAGGAGTTTTGTGAGGTTGGTTTCTGTTCCAGAACCTGAAATAGTCTTATTCCAGGAACTGGTGGTTTCTGCAAACCAAGAGTAGCTAATATAGCTAAGATCATCAGTGAGTGGCCCAACAGAAACAGTCTGTAGCAGATTCCGTGACAAATCCAGATAGATCAGCTTGTTACGTTTTGGCAACACAGGGAAGTATAATATTTTGTTTTCACTTAGGTCAAGGTAAAGTAAATTGTGCTCATTTTCAGAATCCGTTGTGTGAAAGGATTCAATGCTGTTTTTACTGAGGTTTAGTAGCTTGAGCTGAATAAGGTTAAAATCAACAATGCAGGTGATAGAATTTGTTGAAAGGTTCAGTTCAGTGAGATCAGGTAGAGATTCAAAGGCTCCATCTTCAATTTCCAAAATAACATTATTGCTAAGATCAATGCTCTTCAGAGCTGGTGCCCCACTAAAGGTGTCTTTGTCTATTTTAGTGATACTGTTTCCACTGAGGGAAACATTCAAAAGTGCAGACGCATTGTGCAAAAAAACAGGTGGCATGCCAGAATAGAGTCCATTGCTGGAGAGGTCTAATGTTTTAACCTTTGGCAGTGGTCCAATTCCATATGTCAGCTGAGCAAACTGATCTAAATGATTCTTGGACAAATCCAAATTTTCAAGATTGGCAAAATCTTTGAAAAGACCAGGCTGTACAAAACTCACTTCGTTGTTGTATAGATTCAGTTCATGAATGGAGGTATAAAAGCTTAAGAACTCGTCCGTCAAGTTCTGAAGGAAGTTGTATGACATGTCCAGCACTTGAATATCAGGTGGAAGGTCAGATGGAATGTGTTTTAAGTTCAAACTGTTGCAGTACACATACGTTTTTTCCTGCAAAATAGAAAAAAAAATATTAAGTGACAAAGAATATACCGTGTTCTGCTGCTTAGTTAACAAAGATTAAAGATAACAACCTACCCAGATTTTATTTCTTTGACATGCAATGAACATGAAATTTTTTTCGTATTTAATTCATTCATTGTAAAATGATTAGTAGATAATTACAAACCTTGTAGTTGCCCTTTTGCAAGGAAATATATTACTCAAGCTTACTAATCAGTCTATATTCAAGATGTTGAAATTAAATTTTATTTTACAAACACTGATGTTTTGAACATGCAGAGACTGTCAGGTTTTATATAAAATGGAATGTTTTTTGTTATTGCCCAATGACACCACAGGAAGGATTTATCTAAAAAGAGGACCAAAAGCAGGCATTAGAAACAAACCAAAAAGAAAGAATAAATGGCATTGTTCCTGTCTCTTTGTGGGTTTTCCTTCCCATCCTAAAGTTGTGCGTGTTAGGTTAAATTGCCAAAAGGACACACCACACATTGGTGGCCCTGGTTCTTCTGCACCCCTGTTGTTTAATGACTTGAACTTAAAATCTCTTTCAATAAAAATATGGAGAGCTTGGGGTTTTAAGTTAGTCACTGATGAGGGATCAGTTGGCTGGAGGAAAAATGATAGGTGGACAGAGGTAAAGGATGTAGAGAGCTAATAGACCAACCACTGCACAGGTAGTAGGATGTCCTGCATGTGTATAGGGAGGCCGGAATGCTAAGACTTGTGTCATTGTCCGCCACTTAAGTATTCTTCTTCCCTTGCTCTTAATGTTCACTTGTTTTATTAATAAAATGCTACTTCTTTTATTACTTTGATCTTTCTTTTCATCATTTTGGTTTGGCAATGGCTCACTTGTGCCCTCTAAAGTCCACAGTATTTGATGAATGTTAGATTACGCTTTTATGCCATTTTAAACCACCATTTTAGTTTTTGTGACTTGTGGCTGAATTGCCCTCTTAAAGAAATATAAACAGCTTTATCCTGTCCCTACCAGCACGTCTCTTCTAGCTATCAGTAGAAAAACAGCATCCTACCACTGCCACCCAACTGTCAGTTTGCAATTTTAATCTCTACATAGAGTGAGACAAAATTTCAAATATTTACTTTTTGCTTTCAGCTCCATTCACATAAACTTACAAAGTAATATGGAAAAAAATTAATGAATGTGTTAAGGTCCAATTCAGTTTGCTTCTAGGTACTCCTTTTTCCTGCAGAACCTCCTATTGTAACAGTCATGAAAAACAAAAGAGGGAGCTAGGCAGAGACACTTTGTTATAGTGTTATGCTTCCTACCACTGTGAAAACATCAAATCTTCATCCTACTGTGCTGTTTAGATATTTTGTACTGTTTAGTGATTTTTACCTTTTTGCCTAGTACAGGATTTTGATTTTCTTCATGTTTTGTTGTCCCTGCTGGTTTCTCTTTGGCCACTTGTCTTTGTTAAACAATCTGTTTTTGGACTTGTGGCAGATGAAATTTAATGTATGCAAATGTAATGTATTGAGCGTAGGAAGTAAAAACGTTAGATATGAAAACACAATTGGAGGTTTTGAAAATTGAAAGTACACCTTATGAGAAGCCATTGTGGACTTGTCACTGTCAGCTTCCAGACAGTGTTCAGAAGCCTTTAGGAAGGCAAACAGAATGTCCAGTTATATGGCATGATGTGTGGAGTACAAGTCCAAGGAGGTTATGCTCAAGCTTTATAATGCACTGGTGAGACCTCATCTGGAGTACTGTGTGCAGTTTTGGTCTCCAGGCTACAAAAAGGGCATAGCAGCGCTGGAAAAAGTTCAGAGAAGAGCAACTAGGCTGATTCCAGGGCTACAGAGGATGAACTGTGAAGAAAGATTAACAGAGCTGAGTCTTTTCAGCTTAAGCAAAAGAAGATTAAGAGGAGTCGTGACTGAAGTTTTTATAATTATGAAGGGAATTGGTACAGTGGATCGAGACTGCTACTTTAAAATAAGTTCATCAAGAACACAGAGATACAGTTGGAAACTTGTTAAGGGTAAATTTCGCACAAACATTGAAAGTTTTTTTTTTTTCCTCACACAAAGATACAAACCATAGATACATGGAATAAGTTGCCAAGTAGTGCGTCAGACAGTAGGACTTTAGGGACTTTCAAAACTTGCCTCAGTGTTTTTTTTAGAAGATTTAAGTGGATAGGACTGGCGAGCTTTGTTGGGCTGAATGGCCTGTTTTTGTCTAGATTGTTCTAATTTTCTAATGTATTCTGTTTTTGTTAAATGTTTTTGATAGATACCTTTGCCTTATTTTTGTGCCTGCCTTCTTTTCTGTATGACTTCTTTATGTTTTGACTTGCCTCTTCGATTACGGATATGCAGAAAATGCACCTTCTCCTTTTCCTCATACCTGTTTTAATATTAGCTTGTCCAGTGCTGCACTCCAGCTTGGGCTCACGTGCCAGTTATGTGTTCAAGGTCAATGTGCCATGTTGCAGTCCTGCATAACAACATTTCCTGCATGAAAGCCAATGGGCACCTCTGGCTGGCATGCATCTAACAAATGCTTGGCAACTGAGCAAGGTTTAAGTTGCCTTTAACTATTATTTTTTAGGTCTTAATTACATTTGAAAAAATAAACATCTTGCATTTTAGTGAAAATTCACCATTGCTTCTTACTCTCACTTTAATTTTAGTTTATGTCAATAAAGCAATCTATTTGTTTATATTTTTTTAGAAAATTGTAGCCTGGTCACTATTTTATGATGAAGATTTTTGACCAAAAATCCAATCCATCAATAGAGAGAGGGAGCCAATCCACTGTATTTCCCTAGTCCAAAGCTCCTATACATTTCCTTTGAATAATATTAAAGAAAACAGATAAAAATGTTGGAAGGTTTGCTAAGTTCAGCACAGAAAATAAAATGATACTGCTGGTTAAAGGCCTTCTGCATGTTTCCTCTTGCAAAATTATCTCAGATTTGTGGTACATGCCAAAGGGTGTGCATACTGTTTTAATTATAAATGACAAAACACAATAGGCAGGTAATATTCTGAACAAGAAAGTAATTGTTGTGAATATAATTGTTCACACAATACTTAGAGCCATACTACATGGGTGTAGTAATTTCATTATGATTCAGTAAAAGTAATTCTCTAATGGTTTCATTTAAACAAAAAATGACATTTGAAGACGGGAATGTAAAGAAAATACATTTTTTGTACTGCTTCTTTTGTTTAAAGATTTGTTTAAATTGTTTAAAGATTTTGATGGCATGCTCAGTCAGGCATAACTGCTATATGAGGGTATTATAATTTTTGGTGTTATCAATTTTTTAATCAGCTCTCAAGCATAATAATTTCATAAGATTTAAACATTAATATTGTTGTCATTATTAAAGAATTATTCTTCAAATAATAACTAAATATAATTTACTGCATGTGTAATTGGTTTAAAACATGAATATTTAAATTACAAAACAAAAAGCTTCTCAGTTGCATTTCTTAGATGGCACATAATTTCACGTAAATGTGTGATATTAAATGCCAAGTTGTGATACATTATTTATATGAAATTAAAAACTGCAACATTTTTATGTGAACAAGAATAAACACTGAGGCGCACTGTAAGAATCACTCTTGATTGTTCAGAGCTTTTAATAACAAAGTGCTCTATGTCTTGGAAAATTACAGCCATAGTTAGCTAGTTCATCTGGTTAGGAATGACAGAAGAGAAAAGCATAAGTAGTGAAGAGTTTTTCAGTACTGATAAATGATCACAAAAGCTTTGCCTCTTCATAATTTGCTCAGTCAAATCATTTGATTTGTCCAACTCTTCATTCATCTATTATTGATCCTGTTTGTACGGAAAGCAATTTACAACATATGCTTAAATGGCTAGCAACACTTTTTTTTATTTAGATTTTTAAGTTTTTCTTTCTTGAGCTAATATCAGTTAATTGGAAAATTGTTACAGAATTTACAGTTTATTCTTCATGTTGACATTTTCTTCACCTGCTTATCCAATTTAATGTAGAAGGGTTGAATTAGGTGTAAGGGAAAAAGTATGTAAATTGCCGGTGTTTACAACCAGTACATATAATACAATACAGTACAACTTATTTTTTGTATAGCAGTCTTTACTGAGCTTCAGTTTAAAATACAAGTATAAATTATACTAATTACTAAATACAGAACTGGTACATATATAAATTCAAATTTGTTAAAACACACAAAGAACATTGTAGAAGTTGATTAAACATAAAGCAAAACCAACATTATCTGTTTATTAACTCATTGATGAACTATGGCCAATTGACCACGGTGGAGATTAAGATCCACATGGCTTTGTTTAAAAGGTGTCCACTTATGATGTACAGTATGTATATACATTTTACCCATATTCACAACATACTGGAAATTATGCCATATGATGAATATCAATAAGTTGTAATACATACATACTGAGGCTGATATGAATATACATTTAAAGAGTTTATTTAAACAAATGTGTTGGTGTATGACATGGAGAAATACACCAGTAAGAGAATTAATCACCATCTTGTGTAACTGTATACATTCCACAGTACATCATTAATCTACTTTATACTGTAAATAATTGTACATGTCTCTGTTGCTAGATATTCTACTGTATATGCAGTCTGTGATTTATATTTCTTATTAGAAAGTTCAAGACTAAAGACTTTTCAAAGGCATAAGAAAGCAAAATGTACATGCGTCACCCAGTAATCAGATTTTGTTTGTAAGCTGCACAGGAAGTCGGAGGGCGCTAGGGTTAACACATGCTTTTTATGCCTGGACTGTCATCCTGTCAAGCATTTGCAGCTGCTAAGCTGTTCTGTATTGGGAAAGTGCTTAACACTCAAGAAAGGGAAAAATGCAATATTCCCCACCATTCTACTTCCCATCTGGTTTTTCTCAAACGCATCCCAGTCAGCTCTTGTGTCTCAGGTCAGGGTTACGCTGCACATTTGCTCTTCTTCGATTAGCAAATGTGGATCAGCGTGTGTTCCAAGAAAGATCTGTTTTGGGCAGATACATTTGTATTCAGCTAAGAGGTGACTTGAAAATGTTAAATTTGAGTAAATGTGTATGTGAATAAGTCCTGCAGTGAACTGCCACCTTGTGGATCAGTGGATGGACTTAATGTGATCAAATGAGAGAAGTTGTCCAAATAAGGTTTTTTATTTTTTTCCTGACAGAATATTCTGCCTCAGGTAATGTACATAGGCAACATTTAAAGTCTTACACTATCCAAGAAGAAGCAAAATCCTGAAATAAAATAAAATACCCCTTTTTTAATGATGTAACAAAGTTTACCATATGTCCAATCTGAAGAAATTGATTGTGTTAAGGTTAGGGTTAGAAAGCTGCTTTTAATCCTAAGAAAGTATGACATAAAAATTATTAAGCTGTAAGCAGTTTTAATGTTATCATGCAGTTTGAGAAAACATGTATGCACAGAACTACTTGCATGACTACAAGTAGAATAGCATGGACTTAGTATGGCCACTTGTGTCCCTCTCTTCTGCTTTGTTATTTATGTATACTTAAAGGAACACTTTTTAATCAGAGTACAGCATCATATCGGTGAAACTTCTTTGATATTGATCTGGTCAGTTAAGTAGCAGAGGGGGTTGTTAATCAGTTTCAGCTGCTTTGATGTTAATGAAATTAACAACAGGTGCACTAGAGGGGCAACAATGAGATGACTCCCAAAACAGGAATGGTTTAACAGGTGGAGGCCACAAACTTTTTTCCTTCCTCATCTTTTCTGACTGCTTTTTCACTAGTTTTGCAATTGGCTATGGTCAATGTCACTACTGGTAGCATGAGGCGATACCTGGACCCTACAGAGGTTGCACAGGTAGCCCAACTTCTCTGGGATGGCACATCAATATGTGCCATTGCCAGAAGGTTTGCTGTGTCTCCCAGCACAGTCTCAAGGACATGGAGGAGATTCCAGGAGACAAGCAGTTACTCTAGGAGAGCTGGACAGGGCCATAGAAGGTCCGTAACCCATCAGCAGGACCGGTATGTGCTCCTTTGGGCAAGGAGGAACAGGATGAGCACTGCCAGAGCCCTACAAAATGACCTCCAGCAGGCCACAGGTGTGAATGTCACTGACCAAACAATCAGAAACAGACTTCATGAGGGCAACCTGAGGGCCTGACGTCCTCAAGTGGGCCCTGTGCTCACTGCCAGGCACCGTGGAGCTTGATTGGCATTTGCCATAGAATACCAGAATCGGCAGGTCCACCACTGGCACTCTGTGCTTTTCACAGATGAGAGCAGGTTCACCCTGAGCACATGTGACAGACGTGAAAGGGTCTGGAGAAGCCGTGGTAAACGTTATGCTGCCGTGCAGTATGACCCGTTTGGTGGTGGGTCAGTGATTGTCTGGGGAGGTATATCCATGGAGGGACGCCCAGATCTCTACAGGCTACAGGAATACCAGAATCGGCAGGTCCACCACTGGCACTCTGTGCTTTTCACAGATAAGAGCAGGTTCACCCTGAGCACATGTGACAGACGTGAAAGGGTCTGGAAAAGCCATGGAAAACGTTATGCTGCCGTGCAGCATGACCCGTTTGGTGGTGGGTCAGTGATTGTCTGGGGAGGTATATCCATGGAGGGACGCCCAGATCTCTACAGGCTAGACAAAGACACCATGACTGCCATTAGGTATCAAGATGAAATCCTTGGACCCATTGTCAGACCCTGTGCTGGTGCAGTGGGTCCTGGGTTCCTCCGGGTGCAAGACAATGCCTGGCCTCATGTGATGAGAGTATGCAGGCAGTTTCTGGAGGATGAAGAAATTGATACCATTGACTGGCCACCATGCTCGCCTGACCTAAATCCAATAGAACACCTCTGGGACATGTTTTGGTCCATCCGGCGCCGCCAGGTTGCACCTCAGACTGTCCAGGAGCTCAGTGATGCCCTGGTCCAGATCAGGGAGGAGATCCCCCAGGACACCATCTGTCGTCTAATTAGCAGCATGCCCCGATGTTGTCAGGCATGCATACAAGCACTTGGGGGCCATACAAACTACTGAGTACGATTTTGAGTTGTTGCAGTGAAATTTTGGCAAAATGGACTAGCCTGATGCATCTTTTTTTCACTTTGATTTTCAGGGGGTCTTTCAGCCCTCTGTATGTTGATGATTTTCATTTCCATCAAACGATGTGGCATCCTTTGGTTCCTAACACATTACCCAGTCCATATGAGTATAGATATCCAGCATGACTTTTTTTTTCCCATTGAGATCTGATGTGTTTTCAAAGTGTTCCTTTAATTTTTTGAGCAGTTTATTATATATTGTTTCCTTTAACAAGTAAGCAAACATTTTATGAGCATGGTTTAAACAAATACATTTAAACACATACCATTTTTGCTTTTAACAAAGTCATATTCACGAAGAACTATGCATGTATACTTTAATAATCTGATTTAGTTTTGAAACACAAGAAAGGCGCACAACCCAAAAGTACAACAATTCAACAGCATGTTAATTTTAAGGTAGGTCATTTCAAAAATGGAGACAGCACTGGTAAATCTGACCAAGTTATCGTGCCATGATGTGGTAGGAAACACTGTGAATTAAACCAAACCTGGTCTTAAAAATAAGGAACATTTTTGGAATATATTTTGACCTAGCTCGGTTTATTTAATGATAACATGATATTTATATAATATAACATTCTCAAACCAGTCTAATACATTTCAAGGTTACAGGGGGCTGGCCAGCACTGAAACAGACCGTCACAGGGCTCACTCACAAACACTTCCACACTCCTACTCACACTCGGCTAGTTTGGGCAAACCAATCATCCTAACTTGCAAGCTTTTGGGAATGTTGGGGTCATCTGAATATCTGGGAAGAACTCATTGTTTACTAAAGATGTATCACATTCCAACTGAAATATTAAGCTATTATAGACTCAAGCTTATTTGACCCTGTAAGAAGTGTAAGCAGAACAGGTTCAACTATTATTATTAACATTTTTAAATGATTTCAACATCTTTTTTAATAAAAAATTGGGAAATTTGTAAATCTACAGACAGATAGTGATTGTGTTGGTGTATCTCATAATAGATGTGTTCCAGAGATTTCAGCATCAAGAAACAGATGCCACCAATAAGCCTCAGATTGCATTAACACAGTAACAGAATATGCATCTAAAGGAAGTGTATGAATGAATGTAACTATGCCACAGTAGTGTAATAGAAACAACTAAAATTAGAACATACATTAATTAGAATTAATAGAACACAGTTACAAAAATGGCAAGCAGAAAAAAACTAGAAGTATAGGCATAACCAATGAAGGAATTTACTTATTCATCTGAGTAGCAAATGGATGATTTATAGGTATGTGTGAATCTGCCACAACCTAATGTGAAAGTGTAATGTTTTAATTTGCTCAAAAAGGACTTGCACCTTAATATAATGCATAATGACTACCCAAAGTAAGCATGTACAGTACCATTAAACCAAATTGCAATTGATTTTCATTTATTACACATGGTTAATACAAAGAAATGAAATACAATCACATGTATCTTATTCTGTAACCGAGGAGTTCAAAGTAATACATAAAGTGTCTTTTACGGTAACCCATTTTCATGTCCTCTACAATCCAATGCATGTTACTAAGTTCAATGCACTAAGAGGCTAACTGATTTTCTTGAGTTACTCATTGACAAAATTAAGAAATTGTAATAATCCTTACATCTTTAGTACTATGCCTAAGACTGTGATGTTCTGTGATGGTGCCTGCTGATAAATAAATATCTTTTGTCCTCTCCCATTGTATCTTCTAGTAATTGACTATGTGAAAAATAATACCTTTTGGGAAAAAAATAATGCCTATTAAAAGAACCATCCCTTTACCATTCCTTTTTAGAGATGCTAAGTAAACATATTTGGACAAAAGAAAAAGTATGAAAAGAGAACATTAACAAAGATATGATAATGAACATATGATAAAAAAGATTGCTGTGTTTACCACTTCTACAGCCCTTCTACTTTCTCCACAAGTATGCTAGTCAAAGGAACTTCAAAAAATCCTTCTTGTTTGTTTGTTTTAAATTGTATTTTTGTTATCTTGCCCCGCAATTAAACTTTTCCTGTCAGTGTGGAACTTGGAAAGCTATTTTTCTAGGCAGTCAGGAAATGAAAATTGTGCATGCGCTTTCAAAAACAGAATTACGGGAAGAGGTTTTTGTTTGCTTCCGTTCATTCAGTTTGCAAGTATTTTATTTTGATTTTCTTTTTTCAATCCAGGCTGTCAATCACTGCCTTGGGAGTGGACTGAAATCTCTAATCAGAAAATATGTGATATGTGAAGTATTGTGTGCTCTCTGAAACATAAAGGGGCAAATTCTTTTTGCACATTGTACATAAAAGTCCATTTTTGTTGGATGGCCACTCCTTGTCACAGCACACTATTTTCTTATTGTAAGTGATGTTCTAATCTCTTAATATGTAGTGTATGCCAGTATTATTCCTTTGGACTTTAATACTGAATGTGTTACTATTGGTCATAGTGTGGTACTGTAAAGGCCAAACATTGTTTATATTGATATTTATCAACTCATTTTTTAAATATCCCCAACACTGAAGACAATACTCCCTCCTTTCTGCTGTTAGGCTTGGTAACCCTCAAGGTTTGGTGCTGGGACCAATATTGCTTTCTTTTCATATGTTGCCATTTAGTGAAAACACAATATTAATTGTTACTAATATGTTGAGGAAACTTAGCTGTATTTTGCATTCAAGTCAAATACAGATTCCTTAAAATCAGTAATTGTTTTATTGACATAGTACAGTGGATGAGTAATAGTTATTTGTGTTCAGAAAAAAACATGTTTTTTACTGGATGGTAACCATGAAATAGAAAAGTAATCGTAAATGTTCTTTACTCAACTGATTGAATTTTATTGTATTGTATTCCATTCAAAATGCATGTATATCATTACTGTAACTTTTAAACCCATCCTATATTTAAAAAATGCAGTATCTTAAATAGCTTGTTGGTTCACTTCGCTTAAGTATAAGTGATTATCATAATGCTGCTTACTACTCTACAAAACACGGCTGCAATTGTCATTACTAGAACTACAAAAACATAACTGAATTTCTGTAATAACTTCACTGGTTTCCAGTTAGATTTTTTTCCAGTTTTAAAACCGTTCTTTTCACATCTAAAGTTGTAATTGGTAAATCCTCCCCTTTTTTTTATAGAACTTATTAGTGACTAGACTCTATGGCATACATTTCAGTCTTGAGATGCAGGCTTCCTTAAAATTCTAAGGATAAATAAAATTAGGGAACAAGGTATGGACTTTAGCTCTACACCATCCAAATATGAGATGATTTACCTACCAATATTAGGAAAACCCTTTTGCATCTAAGCATTTAAATTAATGTTTTAGCATAGCTAGCATATTGTTGCTAGTGCCGGTGCTCAGGTTGTTTTAATATTACTCTCTTTTATTGAATTTTATTTAATTCTAGTGTTTTTTTTGTTTTACTATTTCTGTTTTTTTTTCTTTCTGTTATTGGTATCCATTGTGGCATTTGTGGCATGGTTGCGTCTTTATATATGATGAAGCCGAATTCTTCTATCCAAATGAACCTTTCATAATTTATCTATGCAAAAATTTCAAAGGTGTCTAGGACAGCTGGGATTTGAATTTAAAACTCTGAATATGTGTACAAAAATATTTTATATTGTATATGATGTTTTATGTTATATGAAACTACTGTGAAAAGCGTTTTCTATTAGTTCACTGTATAAAGATTTGTGTGGTCTGGCTACATGGTAGTGTGTTTTGAGAGGTAATCCAATAAAGAAGAAAGACCTTCTTTGCATCCCCTATTGACAGCTGGGTTATTGAATATAGATTCCAAAACATGGTTATTTTCTATTAAAATCTGAGTCTATTGTACTTTAGTGTAAGATTAATGTTTTCCCTGAAATATTTGAAGGAAACCCCCCCCACACACACCCCCACCATAAAGCAACCATATCCAGCTATAGACCTTCTTGTAGAGCTCAAAGTGCTGTGCAGACCTTTTAAAAATACATTCTGAGATTTTCACATTGTCAAATATGCATGATGGAAGTGAAAGCCCATCTTGGCAGAACTGGGCAAAAGATAGGACATAATGTCAGTTAGTGGTACACAAACATACTTCACACAAATGTCTCATATTGGGGCAATATAGATTGGCCAAGCAACCTAATGCCCCCAAATGTAAGATAAAAATAACAAGAGTAACTGGAGAAAATTCACATGACTTCCAACCACCACCTATTAGTCCTTATTTTTAAAGTAGCCCTTCTATAGTGCACAAAATTCCACAGTGCTTTACAAGTACACAGCTACAGTACGCTTATTTCCACACCAGCAGCAGAGACCGCTTAATAAACTTGCTTGGGGTCACAGAATAAGTTAGAAGCAGCAATAATCTTGTTTAGTCCAACACCCAGGCCACTAGGCAACTATTGGAAGATTATACCAAATTCTACAAGAAAGCAAATTATCCATTCTTGGATTCAAAACCTCTGAGCAAGAAATACAATCTGCTAAGTCAAAATCATACTTCATGAATAATTTTTAGATTATTTTCAGAGTGGATGGTGCACGAACAACCATGAGAGTTCTTGGTACCTGCACTCTTAAATCATTGCTTTTTATTACTGTTGAGTCTGCTTCAACTGCAATATTGCTAATTGCTCTGCAAACCTGTTTAAAAGCTCAGTAAGATAAGCAATATATAAAATAAACACTAATCCTAGGGAAGGGATAAAAAGCAAATTTTCCTTTCATACTCAGTTTTAAAGATAGATAGATAGATAGAATGAATATTAATTAAAGAGCAATAAAAACGCAGTGCAAGTAAAAAAAATGCAAGGTGGAGAGTGCAAGGCAGGTATAATAGACAATAATCTTGTATTTATGTTAACATTTACGTTTATGATTCAAATGTCCACGTAAACTTAACTCCACAAAAATAACATGTTCTTGGCCTTTTGATTCTTTAATTTGTATTTATTCTTCCCATCATCTGTTCATCTTAGCCCAGTCAGGTTCACAGAGAATCAGAGCTAGACAGGGCAGCAATACTTTTTACTAACACTCCACTAAATACATACTTTAAAAGAAAATAAACTGTGAGTGCACAAGCTCAGATTTCCTTTTTGTACACATAGCCACTTTTCCACTTGAACTTTCATGACACACTTTCACTGTTATCTTCACTGGTTACTCCTTTGTCTAGTTGAGAAAGTTCTCACAACTCTCCATTAGTCTCCTTCCTCAATCATATGGGACAGAAAAGGGTTCTCTGCCCCCAGCACAAATGTGGATACTGCATAATTCTGATATTCATTAGGAGTTCTAAAACTAAGCATTATGATGTTTGCAATGTTTCCTTCAAATAAATCTTAGCAAACATGATCAAACTGTAGTACTGAAATAGTAACAATACTGTTTTTAAAAAATGACTGAATGAGACACTTAGCTAACATGGTTTTTTAGTGTTTTCAAAAGACAACATGGATTTAATGGTTTCTTCTTGATTCCTAAATTACCATGTCTCCTGTCCTCTACAAAACCCTCTTTGGGACACTTAGTCACCAAGACTCTCAAATATCTCATAAATTTTATGAATGACAAGGCAAAATCTGAAATTATTCAATGATGCAATATTACATTATCTATAAAGCATTGAAATACTGATATATAAATATACCATATATAGTAAGTTTATTTGTAACCTGGAAAAAAGACAAAGTATTCGTCATTGCCAGCAGGAACTTTTAACAAGTCATTTCAACAGAAATTGTGCTGACCAAGTCTGACTCTTCTGGGATCCTGCAGAGAAAACATTCAATAAAGCCCAAGAACGACATGTTATTTATTACACCTTTGAACTTTCCTGAAAACATGTTTTAATTACATCTTGACTTTGCAGAAAGTATTTTTATATTTAAGTCAGCATATTTTAAGTTTCGATGGATATAAACTTGAACTTTAATAATAATGTAATCATGTAAGTATGTACGGGGAAATTAAAAGCGGTGCCAAAAATGTGGGTTGTGAGGTTAACAAAAAGCATTCCTAATTTTTTTAAGAACACCACATCATTTTCTGAGGCTTTTGTAACCTAAATTGTAAAGAAGAGAAATATGAATGATGTCATGAGAAAAAGGCTTATTAAATTATTTGTGATTTTAATTCTATGCTCCTCGTTTACTATCCAGATCAACCCATACATTAACAGCTTGTTTAAACGGCTCTTCATATTTTTTGCTGCTCTAGCCTTATAAGGCATCGACATGCTCACTGCCAAGTGCATTTCCCATCTAATCACAGAGACGTCTTTTTTTAGTTCACCCCTTTTGCACTGGGTTTGAATCCTGTGCTCGTGTCATTGTGTCTTTGGGGTCTGCATGTGTTTTGTATTCCCCTATGTCTGCATGGGTTTTTCTATTGGGTACTTTGGTCTTTCTCCCCTATCCCTAACAGAGGCTAATTGCCAATTCCTTATGGGGCCTGTTGGTACATTTTGACACATTTCAACCATTTTCACAATTAGGATTTTCAATTACACAGTTATGGTTAGTCCGTATTTATCCTGGCAGCATTTGCCACAAAGCATAAATAAAACTGGAATAGAGCACATTCATGCACTTACAGTAACCCTAGGCTAATTTAGATTTGCCAGTTAATCAAACATTAATGTTAGCAAAAATCATATTACCTGTAGAATATCCAGTCAAATATTGAGTAAACATTTACGTTTTGTGCACTGTGAGGCAGCAGAACTAACCACTGCACCAGCACCTCTATAATTCACTTAATTTTGTGACTACTACAGATAACTGGTTCCACCTCTAGCCTTTTTAAGTGTATCACTGTAACAGTAGTAAATACTTAAGTAAATACTTAAGAATTTAGTCATTTTCTGTTTTGTATTCCTAACTAAAGTAAAAGTAATTTGTGTCATTTTTTTTTTTTGTGTTTGCACATTGATGTTCACATTTTCCTTATGGCTAAGGCCTTTATCTGTAAACAACAAGACTGTCTCTTCTGTCTCCATCTTCAATTCAGTTTGTGTCCCTGAGCAGATCGCTTAATCTGTCAGTACTTCTTTCACTTGAAACAATTGAATAATACTGTAGTTCTTAGAAGTTGAAGTGAGAATAATCAATATGTTTAGTCAATGTTGTCTCAGATACTAACTGCTTTTTAAAAATACAATTGCATTACCTAAACTGAAGTTTTCATGTGTGGAATCCATAACATCTCAGAAGTAACTAGAACTATTTTAGGAAGGCTTTTGATAAGATAGATAGATAGATAGATACTTTATTAATCCCAAGGGGAAATACAGATGCCAATAAGGTGCCACGTGAGAAGCATATGATTAAATTAAAACATGTAAGACTTCAAAGCATAGTGTGTAGATTATACAAAATTAAACACCAATAGCAAAGGGTTACTCTCTGAGAAACTTTTTCCGATAGATGATTGTTGCTCTTTAAAAGTATGTAAATGACCTTGATAAACAACTATAAATAATAAGATGATTACATTTGATACTGAACAAGATGGAATGGCAGATAATCTAGAATCAGTTCAATTATTACAGCTGACAATGGGTAGCATTCAGACTTTGGTAAATGTATAGCAGATTAAATTTACTGTAAGTAAATGTAAAGTGTGGAAGGTTTGAAATTTGAAAGTACAGCATGAACCAAGAGAAACAGTGGAGTCTTCATTTTCTACATCCACACAGTATACAGAAGTGATCAAGAAGACTAACAGGATGGTAAGTTATATAGCCAGGTATAAATCATGTATTAGTGATTTTGCATTTAAATCTAAGTGCAGAAGCATCAGTTAATTCAAATAATTTACTCAGGAAATGGAAAAAAGATTCTTTTAATTGCAGCAAAATTGTTTTTACCTGGAAGCAAGCTTCCTTGAATTGTATCTGCCAGACAGACCGAAATCAGTTTATATTATAGAGAGTTCATAAGCTATATGACACACATGTGCGAGGTCATCTGAAAGACTATGTGCAGTTTTTGTCTACATGCCACAAAATAGATATAAGAGCACTAGTGAACATCCAGAGAAGACCAACTAGGCTGATTCCAGAACTGTGAAGTACAGCACTATACTAGCTATGAACAAAGACTGAAAGAGTTGAACCTTTTTAGTTCAGGCAAACAGAGGTTAAAGGAACACTCAACCCAAAAATGATACTTTTTATACATTACTTACCCTTTGTAGTTTGTAGTGATGGCCAAGAAAAAGATATGATCTCATGTTTTAGTACTTAATTTACTTAACATTTCTTATAGAATAAGCATCTATGAAGACCAACGCTGGACAACAGCAAACAATACCAAAAACATCCATGAAAAAATCTCACTGATTTGTGTCTCATAATCCGCATGCCAAGTCATGTAGCTCACCATATTTCAAACACATGGTTTTTTTTACTATTGTTAAATCACTTCCAGAAAACATCCTTGTGAATGAAAATGGAACACGGTTAAACACGAATAAGCATTTGAATAGCAAGCATATTTCAAACAAGTCTACTTAGCTAATTGGATACATTTTTTTAAAACAAATGAGTGAATAAATTTATAAAATAGCTGCCATTCCCAATATACTTTGAACCCTGTCTGCAAATAAAGAAATTGTTAGAAATATGATGCCTTGGTGTTCCACTGTCTTTCTTAAGCTAAATGTATCCTTTCTTTACTAATTTATTTAGTTTCTTCCACTGTAGAAGTATTATAGCCAATTGTTCTCTACCAAAAGGCTACAGTTGGTGTTCAGGTGGGTCTTCTCCCAAAGGTTCGTTCCTTCTATTAAAGGTTCCAGCTCTCTGCAACCTTAAAATGGAATAATCAGTCTGAGTAAATGAAAGGAAGATCTAAAAAACCTTATTTTTATTTTTACCTTTTTACTGTTGTAGAATGACATAAATTAACAAGTGAAGATGACATATTTTACACAATTAAATTGAAATAGTACAAATGAATGTCACTGCTAATGTACTGTACATACAGTACAGATCCTGGTAAAATGTATGAAATTTTATATATAACTGCTTAACTGTGGTGTGAGCTCACCATCTGCAGAGAGAATTGTGGATATAAGGGCAGATCTGAACATAACGGCCTTTTTCAGGAGAATCTAATGCTTATGCTTGGGATATAAAACCCATAGCTTGTGTTGGAGGTCAATAGGACCCTTGTAAGTGGTTGTTGAGGCATACCAGGAAACAAGAGGAAAATGCTTAAAAGCCCCTTCCTGCCATATACCAAAACGCTTGGAGTTAAGAAGAGAGTATAGAGAGATGAAAGTAATAATTCACCTGTTGAAAGAAAGTAAAGACAAGAGTAGGAGATGGAATGCTTTGAGAGGAAGAGAAAAAAGAAGTGAGGGCAACCTGTTGTATGTGTAAGAAAATCAACCAGCCACCCCTTGTGATTGTGAGGTCCACTATATGTACAGGAACTGTTGGTTGGGCATTAGCTTTACATTTTATGTTTTTCCTTGTACTATTTGTGTTATTTTTTTTAGCTTATCCTTTGGCCTCATTGGTACTGATTTGAGTTCAAGGGACAGCTTAAGAGCACTCCCTAGAGTTCACAACATATTAGAGGTAATGGTAGTGATTTTCTTGACAACTGTTCTGTAAACATCTTATACATTTAATAAAATTATATAAGATATTTCTTTGTATATGGAATTAAATTTCTCATGCAAATGTTTTCTTAATGAAACAGATTTGTATTTACAATACATCACACGTTAAACGTGAAAAACATGACAAAACCTGTCACTATTATTCATCTTGTAGTAGTTTCTGCAAGGTTTTGTTGATTGAATTCACAGCTCAGGGGGAAGTCTTTTTGATCTAAAAATGATTCTACAACCTCACCCATAAGTATAACACCTGAAATAATTAAGTGATGTTTTACCTAACTGTCAGACAGAAATCATAAAAGATGCATGAAACAAACATCACCCTCAAAGAAGACGTACACACAACATCATGAAAAGTGTGTGGAATGGAAGAGTTTGCCTTTATATTCAGCCAGGTGAATCATAAAATATGTTGTGACCTCATTTAGAAGTAGAGTCAATAACGTAAAACCTCATAGACCACAAAGACTAACATTTGCAGCAATCAGTCCTCTTGAATATTATTGATTTTATAATTTGTCTTTTATAATACATTTTTGTAACCTTTCTTCTTAGGTATTTGCCTTGTTAGCTAAATAGTCATACATAAATGACCAAATAGAAAAACAAAGAAAAAACAATGAAATACTTCAGAAGCTTACTTTAGCATAAATGAAGGCATGAGGCTCACATTGCTCTAAACAGCTGTTTCCATTTCAACTGAGTAGTGGTGGTTGGACTGCTGATGAGTGCACTCTGTACAGGGTGTATGTTAGGATATATTGTACATTGCACACATATACTTTATATATGTGGATGTATAGCCATGATCTGGTACACTGAGAGAACTGAGACTGGAATTCAGAAAAAGGGTTCTGCATGCCACACATTGTAAGCTGACCTACAGGGTTCATCTGAAAGGTTGAATGTCCACATTACCTTGCTTTATTTATTTATGCTCTCTGCCTCACACTTAAGAAATGCCTCTTTCAGGATATAAATAGTGTATGAATGGTGAATGGATAGTATACTCTGGGAGAGAACTGAAAAAGACTGCATAAAGTGGAGCAGAAGACTCTCCATGTTATATTCTGTAAAGAGTTCTGGTGACAACATAATCCCTTTATTTGTAATAAATTGTGGCCTGGATATGTAGGAAGAAAGCCATGGCATCCTGTACTGTGTCTATATACCAGAAGACCAAAAGGCACAGTGATTTTTTTACAACTTAGCGCGTGAAAAATCTAAAAAAAACTTCTGAAAACAACTGAAAGATCCTTTTTTTTTTTATAAGTCAATGGCCTCAAAATAAAAGCATCACCTTTAACCTTCTTACCCTGTGAAGGAATCTCATTTGCCCTAATAACTTTTCTCTAACATGACTGGACAACCTGTACCAAAAACAGATAACAACTATATTTCTTGTACCCTAATAAACTGAAATGTTGGAAAACAGCAGCTGATTAATCCATCAACATGGTAGGAAAATCTGAAGTAGTATTTGCATATAATAAAGAGGCAGGTGTACCTTGCAGTTTGTTACATAATAATAAACTGTCAATTTTTAATGCATGATCATGTAGCCTGAGGCGGCATAAAGGCAAAAATATAGCTTGTGCCTTAATCAGTACTGACTTGCAGGCTGTACCTGACCTCATTCCGTTTTGGGTACCAGGTAAGCAATTTAGCTGCCCTGGAAATTTTGGGTATCTTATTGTAGACATTGCTGTAGTGATTTATACATTCCAGTTGTTCTCGTCTCTCTCATTTCTTTACATTTCATGTTTATGGGAGTATAACATTTGCATATATGGTACAATAAAAAAATAAGCAGTCCCGTTTTCTTCCTGCCTTGACAAGCTCATTTTAACATAAATCCCTAGCACAATAAACAGCAACAATTTCATGGTGAGTAAAGAAAGAAAGAAAGTGAAGCTGAAAAACCTGTCAAAGCACATGAGCTACAGTATTATACAATGGATTTCAAAAACTAAGGCCTATCAGTGCGATGGAGTCCAGGCACATCCTGACTATACAATCAGTAGATAAAGTTCTGATGGCTGTCTATATTTCACAGCATAAGGAGCAGAAGGACATGACTCAGATGTTAAAATGGGACTACATGAGATTGTTTATAGATTTGTAATTTTAATTAAATTCCAGTCTTTTTAGATGGAATGTTCGAAACAGTATGAAACAGGAATAAATGCAGTTTTAGTGTTTAAAAAGCAAACTGTCTGTTTGTTCATAACATACACAACTTGAAAAATGGTCTGTGACTCATTATTGAGAAATTATAAAAAGTTGCAGCAGCTGGAAATAAGCAAAATGTCAGATAGAAATACTGAGAAAAGGAGAGATTTCAACTGGGAAACCCAAGCAGCCAATCCCAATTATGTCAGATTCCTTACATTACCTATCTCAATAAGGCCTAATAGCACTTTTTTTCTAAACAGTCCAGAGTCGAGAGTAAGTTTCAACTAGAACTGAGTGAACAATTAAAAATGCATTTATATATATTCAATAATTTGAAAGAATATTCCTTTTGTTGTCTACAACACCCTTAATCTGATTATGGGGTCATGGGGGGGTTATACTTTACTAGCCATGTGCGCCCAACTACGTTGCGTGTGTTAAAGTTGTCTGTGAAGGGCTCCCTGTTTAAACGTGGCTGCCAGTCGTGAACTGGGCCCTTCGTCGCACAGCATTATGATTTTTTATAAGGGAAACAAAATTACAAAACAAAACCCTGGGACATTGATTCAATAGGAGCGGCCTACTCGGAAACACATTGTCCGAATAGTAATTATGTGGTGGAGGAGCATTTCTGTTTCTCTCCGTTCACAGTCTGTCTCGTTTTCATGACACTGTCCTTTCCTCTCACGATCTCTTCTCAACCTTTCTCCAATCTCGCAGGTTGCTTTGTGGCAATCCAAAGAGTAAGGAAGAACCAATGCTTCTTTCTTGAACTCCAAACGCCGACTGAAGGAAAATCACAGAAGTGTGTCCGACTTATATACTCTGACTGCTGACTCCAAGAAGTGGGTGAACATTCGATTTGGACGAAGTGCTGCCAACGACGGTTGATAGAAACACAAAAAACTGCAGTCTCGACAACGAAGCAGGTGTCGATGCCAGATCTAAACACAAAGCATGGTGTCGACGCCAGATCTAAACACAAAGAGTGGTGTCGACAGTGTTTGTAAACAAAAGTAACAACCAAGGTGTTGTGTATTCAGCCGGTACAAACAGCACTTAGTCTCCTTTAGTTCAATCCTCTTTAATCACCACACTCCAACCTCATCCAATGATCCTCCCCCTCACTTCCTCTCCTCCTCCATCACTACTGCCCTCTACTGAACACAGCAGGAACACCACACAAGGCAGTGAATTTGCGGACAAACAAAGATCAAGATCCAAATGAAGATTATATATAAAGAAGATAAATGACATTTGTTAATAATTGCATAATTATTAGTTTTCTAGTGTTTAAGTTGTAATAAAAAATCTATGTTAATGCTTCATAGGGTTAGAGAGTCATTATTCCCATGTGTACAGAGTACAGTTAAATTCTTACTTGCATGTGCAAGTAACATGCAAAACAAAAGGATTATTAATCTGTCCAGAGAGAACTGAATGACTTCCACAAGATTTTTATGTATACATTTTGAAATAATGTAAAGACTATTTCTGTAAACAAAAGTATTTTGACATTCAAATTATTATAGTATGCAACTGATAATTGGCATCTTCTCAGAAAGAGTAGCATGGAGAGACAGGGAGAAATGTCAAAGTTTTTTTTTTCCAAACTGTACGACTAGATCAGAGGAACTATATTTTCTTATGAGACTATGTTCGTTTAATATGGGTAGTGACATTCTTCACATCTTCTACAACTCTGTGATGGTGTGTGATTTTCTAACCATTGGTGTGTTGGGCAGGTAACATCACGTCAAAAGAGGCCCACCGAATTAAAAAGCAGAATAAAAGGACAGGCTCTTTTATGCGATGCACATTGGACCCCTTGGAGGCAGTAACAAAGGAGAGAATTAAAACAAAACTGAGTACCATTATGAACAATGCTGCACATCCTCTCTCTGACACACTAACGCTCAGGAATTTCAGTCAACGGATTATTCAGCAGAAGTGTGTCAAATGTTACTGGAACTCCTTTATACCAACAGCAATATGCCTGTATACTACCTCACTGTGACTGGGACTGTTAAGTCAGATGTTTTTCTTTCTTTTTAAAATGTCTTCCTTTTTAATTATTCTAGTATGTGTTCAGACTATAGTGTATGTGTATAAATAAAAATATATATATTTATTTATTTATATATATATTTATATAATGGAATTTCAGCTCCCGTACAGACAGACACCAGATGTCCAAAAACACACAAGTTTATTACCCTTCGATGTACAACACCACACAATTCTCTAACCAGCCAAATACTCAGTCCCATCTTTCTCTCTTTCTTCTTCTCTTTCTGCCACCCTCACTCCTCCACACACAAGCTCTGTCCTCTTCCACCCGACTCTGGCTCCACTAATGAGGTGGCCCCTTTTATAATGCCCCGGATGTGCTGCAGGTGCTTTGCGATGATCTTCCTGGTGTGGCAGAAGTACCGCATGAGCACCCAGAAATACTCCAGGTGTGCCTGGAATTTCTTCCAGCAGCACTTCCAAGTGTGGTGGAAGTGCTGCAATCCAGGGCTCTACAATCCTCCCGTTATTTTGTTTTATTGTAGAATCAACTCTCGGCAGCCGACAGCAGGGCGGCCGTGCGACACATGCATACGTGCACCATTCTCATCCCTACTGCCTTTGCCGTCATTTCCCCTACCTCTGCATATCTTAAATCATTGTACACATACAGTATATGGTAAACGAAGGTTAAGGATCAACGGAGTATGGTCAAGTCAAGTGTATTCACTGCACGTTATCGTGCAGTGTGCTGTTACTGGTCATATATATTTACTAACTACAGTACATGTCCAGGTAATAGCAAAGATTTTTTTAATTATTCTGTCTCTTATCCAACACGTACCTTCAGTGCCTTTCCTCTGAGCATGTTCCTGTAAAGTTTGCTGTCTGGTCATAACTACTAGAGTTAAAAGGCTAGACTGTTGCTCTTTTAGTGTCACTACATACTTTAAATTATTTTTTGATTAATACACTGTTTGATGGTGTGATGGTTAACAGTACTGCCACACAATAGTAGTGGGCTGGTTTGATTACCAGTCTGGCCACTGTCTGAATGCAGTCTCCACATTTTCTTTCTGACTTTTCTGTTGGCCTGGTTTTGTTCCACAGTCTGATATTGGCCCTGTGTGAATGAATGAGTGACCACTTTCCAGGAATGGATTACAGACTCATATTTTGGGATCAGTATAGTTCCTGATAACCCTTTACTGAGGTATGTGGGCCCAGAAAATATAGAACATTAGTGTTTATACAAAAACATTTTCACTGCCTTTTATCTGTGTATTAAAATGAACACATATGTTACTGTATATGATACAATGCATGTTTTTTTTCCATTTATATTATTTTGTTTAGGTCAAGAAAAAAATAATGCAAAATGTTATGGTCAAGATTAGTAAATGCCACGGAGATGGGTGATTTCACTTTAAAACCATAGGCCCTTCTGTGTTTTGTCAGTTGTTTAAAAAGATTGTCACAGTGTATTTGTTTAAGCACAAAGCAGCTGGATTTGCTGGTTTGATGAATAACCGGGTGACTGTTGTTTAAAAAGAGAAAGTTATCCCATGAGAGCTGCAAGATGACACTACATCTACACCCCAAGCAAGTGTAAGCGCAGAAATGAGATTTTTCTGCACATTCCTTTGTTTATATTGTGAACAAGCTCAAGCACAAATTAAAGGACTCACTTTTCTTTAGTGAAAATTATCCATCCATCCATTTTTAAGGCACATTTTCAAATAAAGGGCTTTGGTGAACAAGAGTTTATACTGGCAGCAAGTCAAGATAAGCTGGAGATCCGTAATAGGACACCCCCTTCAAATTGGACCAATTTACAGCTACAGGACAAACTAACAGCTTCCCTTTAAGCAGTGGCAAGAAACCCAAATCCATGGGGAATTTCACAAAAAAGACATATTAGACAGCGCAAATGAGAAGCACCAGTGCTACCAGAAGAGTGTCTGCGCTAGCCTAATGACAATCAAAAACTATTTTTTTCACACTTAACCTGTAGGTCTATGTATTGTCTCTAAAACTGTGCAGACTGCTCCTTATTGTGTTCCAATAAAACAAATTAAATTAAAAACTATTGGGTAGCGCATGACACACCCAACTGTTGTGAGAATTATCCTGTTACTTTATGAGAACATATTTCCATAAAATACATGATGCTGGCCACAGACTCTGAAATTCTAGTAACAGAACCAGTTGTATGTCACTTTCAAAACTATCTATTGAATTGTACATCTCACATGGACACTAGCAATGCAATATTGTCCTATGAATCCCTCAGAACTGGGAGCCTAACTAAACATACAGGTCCACAACTGATGTCTTCCATTCCAATGAATATATCAAGTCTTCTATTCAGTGGGCAAAAATGTAAAATAACTAATAAAAAGCAAAGCAAAATGGGGACTTCCCGCTAGCTCCATCTGACTACGTATAATACTGCTACTTTTTGCCAATGCTCCCTACAAAGGGAAATACAATGTATACAAAAAAACTGATCATTTAAGTTTTAGATAAACGAAAAATACCTGTTTTTTGATATATATATTTTTTTTTTTTGCCAGAACATGTTGCTCGTACACCCTGCCCGGGACTGGTTCCCTGCCTTGTGCCCTGTGTTGGCTGGGATTGAATCCAGCAGACCCCTGTGACCCTGTGTTCGGATTCAGCGGGTTGGAAAATGGATGGATGGATGGATGGATGTTGCTCGTAATAGATTTGCACCTAGTCTAAGGCACTTCTTCTTTCAAACCTGTGACTTCACAAAGCTCAAATCTTTCACAGAGTTGAAACATGAATGGTATAACTTACTACACTTAACAAAGCACATCTTTTAGGTCACAAAGCTCTTGTAATGTAGACAGTGTATCTTTGCGGCCTCACTGTTCATTCTGAACAAAATGTCAGAACTTCTGGCTGAGCTTTAACTTCAGTAGCTAAATACAAATATGACTTTTGTTAAGGAGGAAAGCCTTTAGATTTCTAAAATACAAGTGGAAGCATCACCCCATTTTTACACTATCCTGTACAGATGAAGATATAACAAGACGTTTAGTCTTTTAACACACTAAATGGAGGTGCTGCAGTCTTTATACTAGTGCAGTGGAAGTCGCCATCTTTAAAAGTAAATAAGGTCACATAACAGGTGCAGACATCAACCAGTCTTTACACTTTACCAGTACAGATGTAGATGCACTTACTCATACAATATAGTGTAGGCAAAGATGTTTCTCTGTCTTTACAGTGTTTGCTACCAATGCACATGTCAATCTAGATTTACTGTCTTGAACTTGAAGACATCACAATGTCTTTAATCCACTATAGATGGACACATCTTCCATCTTGCTATATTTCTACAGATCCACTGTACATGTCATCTCATCTATACATTTTTAAGACTACAAGTGATTATGTCTTTCTGACTTTACACTCTTCACTACAAATGACAATGCCATCCCATATTGACACACTTACAATATAGATAAAGACATTTCCCATTGGGATTAATAAAGTATCTATCTATCTATCTATCTATCTATCTATCTATCTATCTATCTATCTATCTATCTATCTATCTATCTATCTATCTATCTATCTATCTATCTATCTATCTTTTATATTATTACACTAGAGGAGGAAATTTCACCCAGTCCTCATACTTTACATAGCAGGTAATGACATTATCCTCTTTTTACACACTTACTGCGCAGACTTATTTTCACATTTATTTATTTGGTCAATGCCTTTATTATTTCTGTCAACATTTTTGATTATAACTGGCCATATTTGTTTTGTTTTGTGTTCATAGGAAATGCGTATGAATGCTTTAAAACAAATACAATTTTTTTTTTGTCAGGTGTCACCTGACTCGACAAAACACATACATACGATATACCATTCAACTTGTCTTGATGTCTAGTTATGCAAGACATTAAGCTTTTTGGGGTGTTCCTCCTATTTTTGACTCTCTAGACTTAACAAAAAATAATTTTAGGCCATTTTTGAACCACTAAATGACACCTTTATGATAAAGAGTAAATAAACTGGTGTCATCAGCAAAAATTATTACAAGGAATTGAAGTTGCGCATGCCACATCAACCGACCCCAGGGGTTTACCCCCTAATGAGATACGATCGGTCAAAGTTACTTCTTTTCACAAAACTTCGAAAAAATATGGATCTTTAATATGTTCATGTGGAGTGATGTTTTATGCTATTTCAAGGTTGTTGATCATGAATATAATATTTTTGATATTTGATTTTTTACCAGTGGTCCTAGCCCTCTACAAGCCACTCCCAGAAGGTTAAAATGACAAATTTCAAACATAAGCATGTTGGGTATTGTATTACATTATTTCAAGGTTAGTGATTATGTATATGATGTTTTAATTTTTGATCTTTTACTAGTGATATAGACCTCTAGAAAAAAGTGAAAATGACAAATTAAAATTGCAATCAAGAATATTTAGGCTGCAGACATTTAAATTAAAGTATACATTTTAATATTTCAAATATTGGGAACAACTATTCCTTTCGTGTTATGAAGTAAATCATTACATTTCTTATGAACACCCTGAATTAGGGCATTTTATGCTAATTTAGATTTTTTCCAGTCTTTGAGTACAGGCAGATGAAGTGACTTTCCCATGTCAGTAGCAGGACTTGAACCCATAAATTTTGTAGTCCAAAGCCTTAACCATTACACCATCAGACAATGTGGCACTGTAGGAGCTGTCACTCCATCATCATACTTTTACTACAGGAAAAGGTCCTTCCCAATATTATACACTTTTGTGCTATAAAGGAATGTGCTACCAACTCTTTTTAGTTTTCAGGGCAGCTGCAGCTAAGACCCTATTTTTACATTCTTTGCTACAGGTGGAGACATTAACCCATATTAATACTTTTACCAATACTCTGAATACACTACCTATTCTTTTAAACTCTTACATGAAAGAAGGACAAGTTACCCGGTATTTACTATACTTATACACTGCAGGCGAAGTTGTCACCCATTGTTTTAGACACTAGACATGGAGAAGACAATCAGTTTAAACCTTCTTTGACTACAGGTCCTCATCTTTCCCTCTTCACTACAGGTAGAGATGCAGAGATGTAAAATAACGAAGTACAACTACTTCGTTACTTAAGTACATTTATTCTGCTATTTGTACTTTACCTGAGAAAATTTAATTTATGGCTGGCTACTTTTGCTTTTACTCCACTACATTTTTACGTCAAACAGCATACTTTTTACGCCATTACATTTTTCAGCAAGTCCTCGTTACACAGACCAAACTATTATAAATTCATAAAAGAAATCAATCAGGTGTGTTGTCAACTTTGGTTACAGTTCAGAATTGCTCAGGCACAGTCAATAGAGTGCCTTCCACTATGCATTTGGTAGGTCGTTCCCATAATTCATGCTCACTGATGAAATGTGGAAACTGAATGTGCACTTTCCCCATAGTCATATTTAAAAATAGCACCTAAAGCAATCTCTGCTTTAGAAGAAGCACATAGAAGTAACTGGTAATTTTTTTTGCCTATTCTGAAGCTATTATATATGGAGTCCCTGACGTCCCAAAAAAGTTGTATTTTTCAATCTTGAGTTCACAAACCACAGTATATATTGTGCGAACAATATCCGTATGTTGTACACACAAGATATGGCAGCAGAGTCTTAAGTTACTTAGTTACTGAAATGCTAGAGTAAGCCTGGCTATACAAGTCACTAGCTAACTGGAGAAGACAGACTGTCCCTAATAAAAGGGGTGTCAGATAATAAAAGGGGTTTCAGTTTTCCTTCAAGCAGAGGTAAGTATTTCTGTTGCTATCTTATGAAATTTGAGCTTAGGGAAAGCTAACAGAACACTGCTCTGCCAACCAGAATCTGCTAGAGCCACGACAAACTAAGGAAAATATAGGTGGCTTAATAAATTCATATTCTAGTTTTGTGTTTAAGGGTGAACTTTGAGTAGTGATATGTTTTGTCTATGTGAATTATTGAATTATTACTGCTCATTTATTATTCCGTCTTCTACTGCATTTTAAAGTGTGTGACCTTTATTTTTTCTGAGCTGTCCTTTTTATTCGTCCTTCACATGATTCACGAGAAAGCATGTAAATTTAAGAGAACTGACCCATGTCCAGAGCATTCTTCATTATCACATTGACTCTCAGATTTGTAATGGCCATTTTATTATGTTGAATTGAAGCTGAATTACTGTGGTGTAATATTGATGCAAGTTGGCTTAATGCTTACACTGTATATGAGTTGGAAAACGTTATTCCGTAGAATTTAAATTGTCTGTTGGAATGCATTAAAATTATGAATATATACTATGAGACAACAAACTGGTTGTCAAGGGAATTAACAATGTGCATTGAGTTTAACTGTAGTTAATTCTGTAATTTACATGAGTGCTTCAGTGGGCAATTTAAAGATAAAATTGTGCACCAAATTTAACTGAGCTTTATTAAAAGAAATTGTTGTATCACAATTTAATGTAATAATTGCCCTTCTAAAATCTATCTTTACTTCAGTGAAGTATAATAAATCGAATCTCTTTTGATTTTCACATTGTTTTTTATATTATTTTGTAGCGGGGCTACATAGTTTATAGTGTTGTCAAATGTTAGTACTGAGTGCTATGACTGGGCAAAGTCCCCTTGAGGTACAGTGTACTCTCCACCACCTGGGAAATGAATACATATGTCCTGGATGACCGGCACCTGTCCGTCCCGCTACTCCTTGGGCTGGATTCTTTAAGCACCATGAGGATGACCATCCATCTCAGTCCCAGGGGGTATACGGTGCAGGGGGAAGGGGTATGCAAATTCATACATAAATCAAAAGAAGATCTGGGCTCAGAATTCATTGGTTTCTACGCGGCAGTGAGGAGTGACGCAAGAACCTCGGCGGCAGCCCCTGTGGAGGAACAGCCCGAAGAGGTGAGGCCGGTGCTGAAAAAGTGGGCTGAGGTCTGGACTGAAAAATTAGGGGTCAGCCGTTACAGTTTATCTTTTCAAGTGATATGGTTGTGAGCTGTTGACTTATTTTTTATTTTCATTTTTGTACTTTATTTCCTTATTCTTCTCCCTGGGGTAGGGGTGCCTCGCCTACTGCTGAGGGGTATCCCAATAAGTGAGACACAGTGTAAGTCATAGCCGCACTCACTAATACCACCCTACAGCCCGTCAAAGTGGCACTGACTGAAGGCCAGATTGCATTTGCATTATTCATTATTGTATTGTGCCTTTCTGTAGCAAAAATATTGAGAGTTGATTAAAAATAAAATATATGTAATATGTTCTCCAAACAAAATCTCATACCTTCTCATTATTATAATATATACTTTTACTTTTGGGATGTGAGTACTTTTGAAAGCAGTTACTTTCACAGAAGTATTATTTTAAATGAAATACCTCCTACTTCAGTAAAAGGAAAAATTTCATGATGTATCATTTCGGAGTACAACTCTGTAGAGATGCCACCTCATCTATATGTTCTTAATGCAATGTCACTTCATCTAAGACTCATTAGCATTACCACTCCTTTTTCGCCCTTTTTCATTCCAGATGCCAGTCATTACAGCTGAAGGCGACACCCAGACTCTCTGCTTACACAGTTTATCTCTAGTGTATCTGGTTTTCACCTTGAGTTTTTACTATATGATTGTACCGTATCGTCACACAGGCGAGTCCCAAACTGACAGCCCCCAGTTCCCCATCCACACGAGTGCCACTTTAGGGACTACCTGAGCTGATGTAATGGGAAGTACCTGTAAGCCCTCACATTAGGTGAGCTTCTCAGATGAACTGTAACCTCCGGCGCCGAGGAAATATCGAATTCCACCCGTTTACAATGCCGTCAGGAAGCAGTCCAAAAACAGGAGAGAGACAAATAAGTGTATGTTCGAAGAACCAGCACTCTTACTTAGCGGTGTGGTTGCTATAGCGATTATCACACTCACTCCTGCACGCGCACGCACGCGCGCCCCCCCCCCGGCCCCACAAGAAGAGAAGGCGGCGGTCTGTGGGTCTACAGTACTTACCACTCGGCACGGGGAGAGATGTCGAGGACGAAACGTAGCCACCACTTCGTTAACAACAGCCAGAAGTAACATCAGACGAGGTCCCATTGTGCTGGAAAAGACAAGAAAAAAAAAATAAGCGGGTGTGAAGTGAAAACGTCAGGACCGGCGAGAATAAGCAGGAGACGCGTGAGAGGAGACGAATGAAATGAGCCTCGGGAAAGACGGCGGCGGTTGTCACTGCTGTAAATGAGCGGGGAAATCCAAAGCCGGCTTCTGTGTGACACTGCAGAGGACTCGCAATGACCCTGAGCTATTCTGACATATTTTTGATATTGTAAACTGATAAGTGCGTAAAAAGGAACGTTTTTAATAACGTGCAGAAGCCGCTTGTGATACTGGAAACCATCGGCAGCTGCCGCGTTCCTCTCGCTCTGCTTGTGTTCTTTAATTCCGCTTTTTAGAAATCGGACTGGGGTAAGCAGCTGTAGTTCAGGTGTACAGTCCTGCGTAAAAACCCAAATGTGCTTTGAATTTCGATTTTGTTTGGCTAACTTGACGGTTAGAAGTTTGACTAGTGATGTTCCCCTAGAGAATAACGATCGCTAATCATCGTGAATATGAGTAGACATGTTGCTGCTCGAGCGTGTCAAGAAGGTACTTGGACTTTGATTTTAAAATAAATTTGGCCATTCAGTAATATTGATTTTTTTCTTCATTGTTTTACCTAAAATTATTACACAAGTAAAAGAACTTCAGTTAGTAAGTTCAGATTGTTACCCGATTTGATAAGACTGAAATGAAAATGGTGAATTATGCTGTAATACAGGTTGAGGCATATTGGAAGCAAAGAGTGAGACTTGATGGAGGCTAAAGCTTTTTTATTTTAAAGTGTGAAATACGTTTTTCGTGTCTGGTTTCCTTTTTGGAGATGGCCAATGTCCAACGAATGAAAATAAATAGTCTGCTTATCAAACAGTACATCTTTGGGCAGATTTTAACACTGCTGCGTTTCCCGTCTAGCATCCCACAACTGGTCTTCCTCTGTGTGGCGTGTTCGTGTTCTCTCCCTGTCAAAGTTGTGTTTTTATCCTGGTATGGTACACTTCATTTCTGGGAGAGTGCACTGCAGGACAGTGACGCCCAGTCCAGTGTTATTTCCTGCGCAGTGTCCAGTGCTATCAGGATGGCATCTAGCCATTGTGACTTTAAATTGGATTAAACAAGCTTGAAAATGAATGTGTGCTTGTCTGGGCAACCCTTATGAAACACAGAAGATTATACTTGTGGTCTGTTTCAGCTAAAGGAGTTGTGTGGTTAAATTAGTGTGTGTATTACAGGAGCTGACTTTGTGAATCACTATTTTTAAATTGTATATGAAATGAGATGTATGGATGGAAAGGGGTTCAGCTGCCTTAGAGCTCCAGAGTCCAGGGTATAAATCCTGATCTGGGAACTGAACTCCCTGTGTGAAGTGTTTTACATGCTCCCCTTGACTGCACGAGGCTCTTTGAGTTCTGTGGTTTTCTTCCTATTTCCCAATCTGTGTTAAGTCAATTGGCACTTCAGATTTAGCCGTGTATGAGTGAGTGTGCACTGTGAATCCTTGTGCTCAGTGTGGTCTACCTTCACTGTACTGTACTTTACACATACCATGTTTTGTGATTTGTGAAATGCACTTGGTAATAAAAATAATTAACGTTTTCTTTGAGCATTTCTTTTTCATTATGAAATGGTTTATTCACTTAAAATAGTTTTGTTAACGTTGCCTTTATTAATCTCATTGTGTGGCTTTTTGCTTACTTCTGTAGAGTTCTTTTACTAAACTGCCCATTTCACTCTGTAAATAAATAATACTGTCTTCTTCTAGGAAACATTTCTTCTGAAAAAAACAATGTGTTGTTTAATTCTCTGGGGCACTGCATTCTTGCATTTACTGACTAAACTGACCTTTTAAAGCCCAATCAAGGGCATCTGTAAGCAATTTTATCAATAGGGCTGCCTGATTTAAAGAGAAACAAACAAACTATTAATATTTAATCTTACATTTTGCACTACATGGTACTTAATCCTTGCATCTTGAAATCCAACACATTTTCAGTATGTTTTGTTAGGGTAATATATTAGTCAGGTTACCAGTAAGATATTTCAACAAGACCATTAAAAGCAATTGTGATAAGAACAGGCAATTGGGCACAACTAGCCTGTCCATCCTAGTCACCTAGATTTTCCAAAATAATGTCAGTTTAACATTTAATTTACATTAAGTTAGGCAAAACATAGTTTTAATTGTGTGCTGGACCAGGAATACAACCATAATTTTGAGTCTGACCTTTATAAGATATTCAAATTCTCACTCATTGGGTTGTTTAATAAGTTGTATTCTATTCCTAACTTCTGATCATATACTTTTAATCCTTTATATGTCATAGCTGTCTTGAGATTAATTCTTTACATAAGACCCTACATGCTGGATGAAAATGATTTCCTCATGAGCTCAGTACTTTTTAAAGTTGCATACAAAGTAAACAATTTGCTTATGCGCACGAACCTGTATTTGAATTTGTAAATTTGCATTCTGACCTTCGCAGTTCCTCCATATTGCCAGTTGCTGTACTGTTAATGCCAAGGTTTAAGGTAAACCAAAATAAATATTTCCACTTTTATAATAAATTATGTCAGTATATAAGTTTCAAACAATTTAGAAGAAAGACTTTGCAATTATTCTGTGCTATTTGTATTGTTATTTACCTTCAGGTATTACCCAGTTATACTTCTATCATGCTGTTTTGTAGAGCTGACTTGTTGATGGTAATGCTTACATTGTGCCAAGCTAACTGTTTCACAGTATTCAACATTGGTGTAGCTTTTTTAACAAAATTTTAGAGGGGTTGATTCAAAGTTTCTACCCAGGTAATGAGATGACAAATGAACAGTAGCCTGACTTACAGTTGCAGTCCACTTCTGAATTGAGAATCTTCAAAAAGAAAAATTGATTTCAAATTACTTTCAAACCTAAGGGTAATAATTGATTGTGATTATGGTATGCAATATAGTGAATTAAATGTCTTACAAAACACATTAAAGACATTATTTTCATACTGTTGATTGTTATACAGTAAATGATTAGCCATAAATTTGAAGCAGTAAACATTGTTAGACACTAATTGAGACTAATGTGCCTTTGTTGTAGCCAGATGTTTTCCTTCATGGATATATGTAGGATTATACTTTAATTTTACACTAAAGGCAGTAGAGAAAAGCCAAGCAAAATGACACCTTTTATTGGCTAACTAGAAAGATTACAATATGCAAGCTTTCGAGGCAACTCAGGCCCCTTCTTCAGGCAAGATGTAAATTACATCTTGCCTGAAGAAGGGGCCTGAGTTGCCTCGAAAGCTTGCATATTGTAATCTTTCTAGTTAGCCAATAAAAGGTGTCATTTTGCTTGGCTTTTCTCTACATTCATAATGGCTAACACGGTACAGCACCCTAGTACCACTAAAGGCAGTGTAAAAGAAAAGAAAAAACTGGGACTGGAAATATATTTGTGTGTGCAGAACATTAGCTGCTAAATACTGCTGTCTCAAGTATACAATGCACTGGGCTCAGTGAAGCTTGTATGTTCTCCCCTGGTCTTAATGTGTTTATCTCTGTATGATATCAGTTTCCCTTTGACACAACCAAAGATGTACATTTTAGATTGATTGGTAACTCTATTTTGGCCCGTTGTGTGCAAGTAAACCCTGTATTGAACTGGATCTAACCTTCCCTGTTGGTCTCTACTTTGGAATTGGTCCAAATATGTTTGAAAGCATGTGCAGTATGTATCTGTGCACAGACCTCTCCTATACCACTAGCTAGTAGTAGTGTACTCGCTGATTTGAATTGGATTGTTTTTTTTGTTGTTTTAATGTCTAGTATAATACAATTCCCATGTGTGTATTACAAGACCACAGGTGTCCTAGTCTGTACCTGCCAGTTCCCACTATGTAAGGCAGCATGGAGGCTTGTCCTTTAGCATTAGATATATTCAATATATAGCATGTGGATATGAAAGCAAATTACAGTATTAATAAAGAAACAGTTTTCAGGATTCCCTTATTATAATATCTGGTTGTTCAGTGCCTGTAAATGCTGATATTGTGTGTGAACAGTCAGATGTCGTAAGTACTGCATGTGAAAATCACTGATTATCCAGCCATATCCAGCTTGTAGTCTTTTCATAGCAAATTGTGTACTGCATGCAAGAAAGTGTGTTTTTTTCCTTTTTATTCAGTAGATTGCTGTTTGCTCACAATGTGTTCAACAGCGACAGGAAATTACTCCAAAGGTTTATGTTGTCCTAAAGATGTGCTTATCTCTAACTGATCAGGGCCCAAGTTGCATAAATCCAAGAAGAAAAACATTGAAGAGGAGAGGCATGCATTGCTTCTTATTTCTCTAAATCTTAATGAGTCTCAAGAATTCAGTCATAATTTAGAAGATGATTTTTTAAACTCCCTGGAAGTCTTTAAATTACTGACAGTGTCTAAACACTGACCTATTATTGCTGATAATGGGGTCCCCTACATACAATATCAGGTACCGTATTATAAATGCTAAACTTAACATATTATTTTTACAACCATCACCGAACACACATTAAGAGCTGAAGTGCACTTTAGAAGTTTGTTGTTATATTGTACTGTTTTGACACTTAAATGGCTTAGCTGTCAAACATGTGTTCTTCCATTCAAATATTCTTCTCATTCTATATTCTTGCCAGTGCAAAATCCAATTTCTGTTCATTTCCTGGTTAACCTAAGGTCACCCTGACCTGGCCTTTACAAATTGTAATATATCCTTAATTGAAATTTAAGAAAATGTTGTCTTCATTAAATATTAACAGGAGTATTTCGCATTAAAGGTGATTTTAGAGGCAGCTGTTTCATTTACTTAAGAAATACATTATAAGTCAGATATAATTAGGATGCTGGATGTCTAGGTTTTTGTGCAACACTTCAACTATTAGATAACTGGTGTCATTTCTTAGGAAAGTCCTTGCCAACAATGGATGAACATTATAAGTGATTGTCTGATCTCAGTCCTTTCATGCGTTTTACATTTGTAAGTTATGTTGAGCAGCATGATAAAGTTAATATTACATTCACATCATATGCAAGACAAGTGTCAGTATCTAAAAAAAGTGAATGAAACTCATTTCACATATGAGCAGGAATGATTGTATTGTATCTGTCAGCATGTTAAACTTTGTCTTATCCAATACAGCCATTCACTAGAATAATGTTTACTTTTATGGATACTGTTATCTGTAAACATGTGAATTAAACATCTATAAATAATAAAAATCAATGTTACCTTATTAAAATGTTTTCCTGTTCAAAGCAGTGTCATTCATTTTGGTCCTCTGTTTCTCATACATCCTCTCTCAGTCACTTTCTTTCCCTCTCCCTCTCTCTCTTTCTGTCTGTGCACAGGCTGGGTCAGTTGCTGTACCTTTTCTGCTAAAGAAGGCAACTAAGACATCCTGTGGGAATATCCTGCGGAATTTATATGTTGTTCCTTATTTGGGATTGGGAAGCACACATTTTTGTGTGAGGGTGTTTTTTTTCCCCTGTAGATTACAGGAAATCACAGGGTCCTAATGCTTATCAAGTTACTTTTTATTTTAGTAGTACCATTTTTAGTTTATTCTTATTACAAATGTACTTGCACAGTTTAACATTTGTCTAAAGTAGATAGCATCAATTATAATGTAAATATTCACACACGGCTTAATAAACTGTATTAATAAGGACTAATTACTTTGTGTGCTTTATGTCATACAGTTGTATATTTCTTCTGATTTACTGATAGCAATTTAACATACTAAACTAGTTAATGTTATCCATTCAGTAATTGTTTTCCTAATAATCCAACAACTACTAGATAGATAGATACTTTATTAATCCCAAGGGGAAATTCACAATTCACTAATCTTTTATTGAGGAAAAACTGACACTTCTGCAAAGCAGAACATGTTTAAAAATGTAGCATAACAATGATCAAAAATGTTAGGTTAAAGATGTTACACAAAACTTGACAATACTGATTGTGTACCAGAAATAACATTTCATTTGTTTCTGTACTTTGCAATTTTTCCTGAAAATATTTTCATTTATATTTTAGCAGGTTGTGCAGTTTTTTGCTATTAGAGAAGCCCAGAATTTACATGGTGAGTGCACATTATGCATTGAAGATCACTTACAATGTAAAGTATAATTTTATACATTGACTGTGGACTTTATTTGATAATGTTAAACATCCCATTGATTTATAAATGAAAATTAGGCATTTTATAATAATTTCACTAGGAGATGATAGAACCTAGAATTATGTGTGATAAACATACCATTTTCAGGTACAGTAGTGTAGAAAATTAAACAAGTTGGTTTTGTATGTTAAGTAAAAATAGAAGTTTTTTGTAATTTTATTTCTCATCTGTAAGTACTCTGTGAATAGCAGTAATCTGACTAGGGTCAAAGATGGTCTGAAACTGAAGTAACAGTCCTATATGAAAATATGACCCCTGCTGCTCTTTGTGGAAACTTTCACTTAATTATATTTGTCTTCATTATGTTTTGTTGTGTGTTTTTGATTTGTTTCACTTCCCTGTGGCTTTGGAGGCAGTGATCATACTATTTATATTTCATTTGATTGCATTATTGCTATAAGTTTATAAGACTGCTTTTACTATAGTAAGAAAACTTTCTGGAAAATATATAGCTTAAATTATTGTGTGGTGAAAAGGACATTAATTAAAGTTTGGGTATCTAGTTTTTTTAGTGTCACAGGTCTACAGGTATGTTTTTTTTATTGAATATAATATTTTGTCACATTTTCAGAGTCTGTATTTTCCGATCCTTTGAATATCACATTTAGTTTAAAAAGGAAACACTTCGCAAATTGGGATAAGCTGTGTCTCCCAGTGACCCTGAATAAGCTTAACTGTTTTGAAAATGTCCATGAATAGACTCCTTTTTTTGGGAAATTTTTAGTTTGTAATTTCAGAAAGGACCATGTCAGAAACTATACTGAATTATTTAACAGTAACTGCATATAAACATATGTTTAACAAAATGGCATATTACATTCTAGATACTTTTCATACTAAAAGTATGTGCTCTTCCACTTTTCCATCATTTATTAATAAATAATAGTAATCTATAGCATCTACTTTTGAATGTCTTTTGTAGCATATTAACATAATGTGGAGGTTTTCCTTGTACACATTTGAGGAAAAGAGCTTTATATCTGTTTAAGTTAAATGTAAACATCTCAAAAATATGCATATTATGCCAATAGGTGACTTTGCACTGTAACAGCTAGGCTGGTTGTATGTGTGATGGACTGATGGTTTGTCCAGGGATTATCTCTGCTTTGTTCCCTATGCTTGATATTTTATGGACCTAATAGTTATAATATAGACAGATGGAGATAATGTATTCATCTATTTTAAAATACAGTATATAGAAGTTTAAGAATGTCTTACGCTTTATTATTTATATAGAAACAAATGTTTCTATATAAATAATAAAGAAACAGTTCATACTGTTTAGAATTTAATTTAAGGATAAAAGGCATTTGGAACACTATTTTTTTAAACCAACCATTTAATTTACTGTGAAATGAATGATGTGCTTGGCTTATTTAAATCATATTCTGTTCAATATAGAGCAGATCAGTCTCATCTTGTATCACAGTTTTCCAAGTTAATTTAAAAATGTAAAACATCTTACAAACAGCTTTTCACAAGTGAAAAATATCATACTTACTTTTAGTCCAGAGCTTGTTTGGTTTATTTAAGGTATCCATGTGACAGTTGTAAGTGAGTTTGTCAGTGCCTGTCTCAGCTCCCTTTCTCCTCCTAGTCATGAGCAATCCGTTTGTCAGTGTGAGTATGCCAGTCTCTGAAGTCAGTGCTCAGATACTGCTCAGCTCATTCAGGCAGTATGCTCTTACCATTAAAGGAGTTTCACTCTGTATTTGTATTGATTTGACAGATTTTATTTTGTACACAATAATACATCAATTTGAAAGCTCTGATTTTCTTATTTTACTTTCTGTTTTCAGTTGACTTTTTAAGGCTTATTCACTCCATTCTCCTGTAACAGGGAGATCCCTGTGGTATTTCTAGGAAGAGGTGTAATTGCTTTGTAATTAATAGTTTTAGTAAATGCTTTTCTGTATTGTAAATTTACTTTACAAGCTAGTTGGCATTGTATTTGAAAATATGTGTCATCTTTCACTCTAACACTTTTTTGTTTTCAGCATACAGTCCTCTGAAATATTAAAGTATTAATTCAATTAACATTTTTTTGCTATTCTGTGACTGCGTTTATTATGTAACAGAATCTTAACATTAGTGAGAATGTTAAATGCTCTTCAAACCTCAGAAATACATACTTATGAATTGACACGACACAGAATTCTATGTACAGTATGTGTGTATATAGGTAAAAGCCAGCACAGTGGAGCAGTGGTCAGCATTGGTGCCTACAGTTACAGCACCGGGTTGTGACCATTGTGCAGTTTGCACATTTTCCCTGCGTTTAAATGGGTTTTTCTCCAGATAATGCGGCTTTCCACCCATATCTTGAAGATGAATCTGTAGTCTTAAATTGAGTAAGTTAATGCAAAGAAGTTGTATCCTGCCTTGTTCACTTTACCATTAGAATAAGTTCAAGCCCCCCCTATATATATTTATATATATATATATATATATATATATATATATATATAAATATGGGGGCTCTGCCCCCTAATCTCGCCAAACCCCCCCGCCTGCGCTATGTGCCAGCCATTTCACGTCAACAAATCTTTTAATTCTCGCGGATACTCCTCTTCATTGGGAACAAACACTACTTTTCCCTGATGGCAACACGAATTAGACAATCTACAAGTCTCTGACTTAAAGTTTACATTCAAACAATATATTTGATCTCTTTTTGCTGTTGTTTTATTTCACCGAGTAATAATTTTCATTTGTTTGCGCTAATGCAATCTTTACTATAATGTTTTTGAGACTTTCGAATTTTAGTATTTTCATTATGTCTAACCTGCTCTGCATGTGTATCGTGCCAACATTTTTGAAATCTTTACGATGTTCTACTTTGTCTGATTGTCTTTTATTTCCGGCCCCTGGCATGGTTAAATCTCTTGACACAAAGTCTCATCTCGCAAGACGTAAAAGTATCTCTCTGAAAAAGTCACGTCTCGTCCCAGGCCAAAAAATCTCATCTTGTCCCAGGATTTTTATATATATATATAATATTGGCACCGTGACCCTGTAGTTAGGATATAGCGGGTTGGATAATGGATGGATGGATGGATATATATATATTGGTATAATAATGGGGTACCTAGCAAACCAATACTGCCATGGATCACGGCTATAAAATCAGGCTTGTTGGCAATGTATAATTCTAGTCAATAGTTAGTAAAGCATAAGTCTAGAAGGCATTTTATTGTTCTTTTTTGATACCTGGAGCAGCCCGGTTGCCATAGTTCTCTAAAGTATGATGCCGATTGGGAAGCTACTCTCCTTTCTCCTACTCCTTTTATTTTCCCAAGGTGCACATGTCATTTTACCTCCTTTCAGACCCTTCTAGACTAGGTTTGCTTCTCTAATTCCCCTTCTTGGCTGTGTCCCTTGTGATCACTTTCTGAAATTAGAGCAGAAACGGAACCAAAGCATCAGATGGAATTCTCCTGTTACTTCCCTTGTGCCGTCAGTGCGTATGTGAATAAATTACATAACCTGTAGTGTATTTCTTTGGGTACACTGCATTTAATGCGCAAGGCTCAGGAATTCATTTTTTGGATCAAAGACCAGTCCAGGGCTGGTTTATGACCCTAAATTAGATTATGCAGGTTTAAGAAATTGATCAATGCAGTTGTTCAGCATGTTATGGATTTCTGTTTGTATGTATTAAGTACCTTGGTTTCCTTCCACATTCCCATTTGGATTTTTTTGACTGTTTTCACTTTCATGTTAAGCCTTGGCTACATTATCTGTTATTTCTCAATAAAAGAATAAAGGAAAAGTGCCCTCCAGTCAGAAGATTGCATATCATTTTGAATTGCATTACTCGTTACTATTTTAGGTATTCTTCTACTGTCATTAGTCTGTGGGAGACATGCAAGTAAGAATCCCAGTGTACTGTGCACTCATGACAATAAACTTGATGTATTAATCCATTAGGAAACACATCCACACCCTTGAAACTGAGTATATTGAGCTCTCGTACTATGCTTTGTTTACCAGCGGGTACACTTAAGTTATTTTTAAAAGCTGATATATTGTACTTGAAAGAAGGGACATATTAAACTTAAAAGTTAACAAAGTTTGTCAGAGTGTGGCCACACACATCAGAAAGGTTGTTTTGGGCTGAGGTGTGTCCCCATCTGTTGAGTAGGCTGACAGAGAAGTTCTTGAAATGTACTGAACAGTAATATACTACAAGTTAACTGTACTATTAGTGAATCAAAAGGGAATTATAGTAGAATTTGCTATAAGTGAAGCAAAACCTTGTGTGAAGTTTGAAAAAATAGGATTAAGGGTGAGATTTATAGTAAAATACCATTTGTTTTTTCCACATTTTGTATTTTAAAGACAAAGTAATTCCAAATCCGTTTTATTGGTTGTGCCATAAGGAAATGAGGAAGACCTCTGTGTTCATGTTCTGAATGTTATTTTTATCAATTTCAGCACAATACCAAAGTATATGGTTAGCATTTATCTATTGTTTGTTTTTTAATTAAAATAAATAATTACTACTGTATGTAATAACACTCTTTTAAGGTAAAGAATGTTCTTGAAAGGGATGTGGACACAGCTAATGCCTAGGTCCAATTTTTTTAATAGATTTTTACTCTCACTGCCACCTTCTTCCAATGACCAGTCTCCCCACATCATCCCTGGTACATGAACAACTCTTAACACATCAACTGGAATGGCGGGAAAAGCCGTAGAACCAGATGGGAGTCAGTCCTCAGGTTCTTAAGGCTGGTGCTGACCAAATTTGTGGTGTGCATTGTCACCTGTTCAGTCTGTCCCTAAGGCTACTGAAAGTCCCAATGCTGTGGAAGTGTCTTACATTGTTCCTGTTCAAAGGAAGGCAGGCACCTCTTCACCTAATGAGTACAGACCAATGGAACTTGCATCTCATATCATGAGGACCTTTGAGAGTCAGGTTCTGCACTATATAAATTCTCTTGTATTCAACCACTTGGAACCAATGCAATGTGAAGTTATCTGTCTACTGCACAAGGTTTATTCTCATTTGGGCAGCACTGTGAGGACTATGTTTTTTGATTTCTTCAGTGCCTTTAATACCATCCAGTCATTCCTGTTAAGGGGTAAGTGCAGAGCTAAGCAGGTGCCTGAGCCTATTATGTTTTGGATAATGGACTATCTGTTGGGCAGACTGCAGTTTATGAGGCTCAAGGAACACTACTGTCTCCTTTTCTCTTCAGTCTGTACACTTCAGACTATAAATATAACACCAGGTCATGTCACTTGCAGAAATTCTCAGAAGATTCTGCACTTATGGTGAGTATTGATAAAGGGGATGAGACAGAGTACAGGAGTCAGGTGGGGAACTTTGTTTTTGGTGAAAAGAGAATTGTCTACAAAGTAACAGCAGCAGAAGCAAGGAGCTGGTTTTTGACTTTTGCAGCACCAAAGAGCCTCTGTGTCTGTGACTATTCAGGGGGTGGATGTAGAGGTGGTCCACTCCTTTAAGTACATGGGGGTCCACATCGATGACAGGCTGGACTGGTCTCGTAACACAGAAAAATTATATAAGAAAGGGCAGAGCAGGCCTCCTTTTGTTTTCTGGAGACTGTGCTCCTTTAATGTGAGTAGTGACATCCTTCACGTCTTCTGTAATTCTGTAATGACCAGTGTGATTTTCTGTACTGTGATGTGCAGGACTGGGAACATCACTTCAAGAGAGGCCCACCAAATTAACAAACTAATTAAAAGAGCAAGCTCAGTTATAGGACACACTCTGGACTCCATGAAAGTAGTAGCAAAGGAGGTAATGAAAATAAAACTGTTTGCCATTATAACAATGCTGCACATCCTCTCTCTGAGACACTGACACTGGGGGCTTTCAGCCAATGAGTTATTCAGCACAAGTGTGTCAGGAAACACTACTGGGACTCCTTTATACCAACAGGAATATGTCTGCATAATGCAGCAAGTCAGAAGTTTTCTTTCTTTTTCAAATGACTTCCATTTTAGTTTGTGTTCAGACCATGGTATGTGTGTATAAAATATATATATATATATATATATATATATATATATATATATATATATATATATATATATATATATATATATATAATTTGTTAAAAGAGCTTCTATTAAAAGACATTTTACCCCTGGGGACATATAGATAGAACATTATCTAAATCATTTAATAGCTGTTTTGCATTTTTCTTGTTTCTGTAATGGTTCACTCATGACCCCTTCTGATAACTGGTGTAATAACGCTCAGGTTATGCATTGATTTGTGTAAAGTCTGAAAGTCCAGTGTGGAGTGTAAGTAAAGGAGACTGAGGTAGTGCCGCTATTTCATTAACTTTATTTGCACACTTTGGCATGTATTTGTTTGTTAATTTGATTTTATTGGATAAATATCCATTTGATGGATATGGATAAATATTCATTTGATTATTCATTTAATTGTAGTCATTCCTGAGGATCATGTTTTTAACACATGGATAAGCAGTGCCATCTCCTACTACTTAAGATTAGAAAGCTCTAAATACTGTATGTGACCAGTTGTCTTATTTACCTGACTTTTGTATACATAATGATGTCAGACAGAAGACCGTTCAGATGCTGCATTCTCTAATTCCTTGCCATATTCCATCTGGGTGTGCAGAGGGGGAGATGAGATGAGTAATGTCACTTTTTCTACTAACCTCAGGAGCCTACAGGTACCAGAACCAAGCCTGATTTCAGCTATACACTGAAATGCTTAAGGAAGTTTTAACTTGCAAAAGAAATAAAGGAAATTACAACTGTAATTGTTTCTGCCGGGTGGCACGGTGGCGCAGTGGTAGCGCTGCTGCCTCACAGTTAGGAGACCTGGGTTTGCTTCCCGGGTCCTCCCTGCGTGGAGTTTGAATGTTCTCCCCATGTCTGCGTGGGTTTCCTCCGGGCGCTCTGGTTTCCTCCCACAGTCCAAAGACATGCACGTTAGGTGGATTGGCGATTCAAAATTGGCCCTAGTGTGTGCTTGGTGTGTGGGTGTGTTTGTGTGTGTCCTGCGGTGGGTTGGCACCCTGCCCGGGATTGTTTCCTGCCTTGTGCCCTGTGTTGGCTGGGATTGGCTCCAGCAGACCCCCGTGACCCTGTGTTTGGATTCAGCGGGTTGGAAAATGGATGGATGGATGGATTGTTTCTGCCTTACTCATTTTCTCAGCACTCTTTTTACATTGTACACTTTACTTTGTCTTTCACCTTCTTCAATACTTCACCATTATTAAGTCATGTTCAGCACAGTCATCCGCCAAGCGAAAACAAAATTGATTCAAACAAATAAAGCAAGTATTTCGAACTAATGCACAGAGAAGCACAACTTTGACCATATTTCAGTCATATGCAGGATGCTGGGAGTGGAAAGCAATCAGAAGGCACGAGTTGACACTGGATTTGTTTAAGAGAGCTAAGAAATGTCATTACTTGTTCTGGAAACCTTTAGAAAAACATAAGCACTTATGGCAATTTCAGCACTAAAATACTCCATTTTATGTCATTTGGAAGTTAGATACACTTGAAAGACTAAGTTGGAACCCAGACATTTTTATAAAATACAGAAAATAGCACTGGAACCAGGTTCTGACTGACTCTTGATAATAATGGAAAAGTGACTTAAGTGTGACTCCAGGGTGTGCACTTGAGTGGCCACTAGTTAAGTGTCTGTGTCTTAATGAAAATGAAAAATTGTAGACAGAGACAGACATTTGAGCAGCTACAGTCATGGCCGAAATTATCGGCACCCCTGGAATTTTCCCAGAAAATGCACCATTTCTCTCAGAAAATTGTTGCAATTACAAATGTTTTGGTATACACATGTTTGTTTCTTTTATGTGCATTGGAACAACACAAAAAAACAGAGAAAAAAAGCCAAATCTGACATCATTTCACACAAAACTCAAAAACCGGGCTGGACAAAATTATTGGCACTCTCAACTTAATATTTGGTTGCACGCCTTTTGGAAAAAATAACTGAAATCAAGCGCTTCCTATAACCATCAACAAGCTTGTTACACCTCTCAACTGGAATTTCTGACCACTCATCTTTTGAAAACTGCTGAAGGTCTCTCAGATTTGAAGGGCGCCTTCTCCCAACATCAATTTTGAGATCTCTCCATAGTTGTTCAATTGGATTTAGATCCAGACTCATTGCTGGCCATTTCAGAACTCTCCAGCGCTTTGTCTTCAACCATTTCTGGGTGCTTTTAGAGGTATGTTTGTGGTCATTGTCCTGCTGGAACACCCATGACCTCTGATGCAGACCCAGTTTTCTGACACTGGGCCCTACATTGCGCCCCAATATCTTTTGGTAGTCTTCAGATTTCATGATGCCTTCCACACAGTCAAGGCATCCAGAGGCAGCAAAACATCCCCAAAACATCTTAGAACCTCCACCATGTTTGACTGTAGGTACTGTGTTCTTTTCTTCGTTGGCCTCATTCCGTTTTCTGTAAACAGTAGAATGATGAGCTTTACCAAAAACCTCTACCTTGGCCTCATCTGTCCACAAGACGTTCGCCCAGAAGGATTTTGGCTTCCTCGGTTACATTCTGGCAAACTCCAGTCTGACTTTTTTATGTTTCTGTGTCAGCAATGGGGTCCTCCTGGCTCTCCTACCATAGCATTTCATTTCGTTCAGATGTCGATGGATAGTTCGAGCTGACACTGTTGCACCCTGAGTCTGCAGAACAACTTGTATATGTTTTGAAGTTGATTGGGGATGTTTATCCACCATTCGCACTATCCTTTGTTGCAGTCTTTTTATCAATTTTTCTCTTCCGTCCACGTCCAGGGAGATTAGCTACAGTGCCATGTGTTGTGAACATCTTGTCTTAACCCATTTTATTGGAGTTGCGTGCTACGAAGAGAAAGTGTTCCAAGTAAAACAAGTCATGCATGATATCAAATGTTTTTATTTATTTATGCAAGACTTGAATTAAAGTTTGTCACTTAGCTAACTAATTTCAAGTGCTGTGTAGCTACATTTATAAACTTCTTATGCTGGGTAACACATGGAAAATGCCGTTCACAAATCAAAGAGTACACACTACGACCTTTCTGACACCCATCGGTTGTGATAATCGAACACATCAACTTTTGAGGGCTCCTTTCTGTAAGATCTGTAAAGTCTGGGGTATGAACAAAAGAATTTCTTGGTTTTTCTGCATTGGTCTCACCGCTGGTAATACGCCAGTTTTTTCACCATTTGCTGAATGTGTGTGTCACACTAGAACAAAATGAAACACAATGTGCCCAGAAAGTTTCTGCCAGCTTCTCCTGACAATATTTGCTTCTCCGAAGTAGGGTGCCTTATTTTGCTACTTTTCATGCACCTCCATTTATGTATCCATGTGCAGAGTTTACTGCAAGTTAAACTTTCAACCATAATATAACATTTAAAACCTGATGAGTGACAGTCATTATTAGCATGGCTTACTTTCACACATGACCACACTGATATTCCATCAGAGCTAATTTAGAATCATTAATTAACTTAACATGCATGTCTTTGAGGACTTGAGAGAAAAACTCACACTGACACAGAAAAGTAGGCAAACTTCACAGAGACAATGACCAAGCCAGGTTTTAAACTCCAGATTTATCCCTGTTTCCTTCTTTGAAAATGAAATATATATTTTGCCTCAATGATGTATTTGATTGATGTATACACATTGATGTATTTTCTTTAGCCTACTTTGCCAATCATGTTAGATATCACTAAATGATCATTTTGTTATGTCTGTCTGCACTCCCCATATAGATGGTGCCATTTGAACAGACAATGCTTGTTAAGTTAGAAAGGTAGAAATTCCAGCAGATCCCAAGTGTGTTGCAGAAGCGGAATTGACTAAACGAAAGATTTAAATGACATGGTAATGGTTGCCAGAAGTGGCAATATAAGTGTGTCAGGAATAGAAATTCCTCAGGGGTTTTCCAATTAATGGCTTTTATGTGGTGAGAAAACAGGCCATTAATGTAAGGGTAATGAAGGAGCCTGATTTGACTTGTTCAGCGTAAGATGGTATTAGTCTACTAAAGCATGAGTGGTGCAGAACAAGTCACTATGTATAACTCATATTTCGTCATGGATTAAGTGTTGCAACAGGTGATTTCACCAAGATTCACTCCTATCAACAGACAAAAAAATAACATTTTCAGAGAGCTAAGGAACCCTGAACATTGAAGGACTGCAAAAGCATTACCTGGTCTGATGAATCACTGTTCCTGCTGATTCACACCATTGAGAGTACAGTAGTAGGAAATGGCAAAAAGCAACTAGAGTTTATGAAGTCATCACTGGGTGGCAGCAGTGTAATGGCGTGAAGTGAATTTGTGTAGCACTCACTGGGCTCCTTGATACACGCAGTCATATTCAGATGCCACCAGATAGCTGAGTGTCATTATCAAGCATGTCCTTATCTTCAAAGCAGCTATTTACACCTGCACCAATGACCCTTTTTAGCAGCATTATCCTCTATGCCTCAAGGCTGTAGTATTATATAATATATAAATGAAAGACCTTTGTGTGTGTGTGTGTGTGTGTGTGTGTGTGTGTGTGTGTGTGTGTGTGTATGGAGCAGTCTGCTCTGCTCACGCTAGACCACAACCACTAGATGGCGTATGCATGCGCTTGTAAATTTTTTCGACACTTGCATGCACCTCACTATGAAAGACCAGTGTGAAGCAAACGCAGCCGCACAACAGCAACGTCATGCTAATGACACAGATGAAGAGACACAACGTCAAAATGAAGCGACAGCAGCTCAGCAACATGCAAGTGAAACACCTCAGCAATGGAGGGCAAGGCTTGAAGTTTTCACTAAAAACACTGTCTATCTGGAGGTATTGTCTGGTGACAAAGATTAATAGGACTCGGCGATACAGCTAAGATATGGTATCACCAGTGCCTTCTTATGAAAGCCGGTGGAGCAGCAAGCACAGGTGGGTCCACGTCCTCTGCACTGGGTAATTCTTAAGAGTTAGCAGACACCTCTCCATATTCACAAATATAGTAAAACTGCTAGGGTGTCTTTGGGCTGTTTTTTGTTGTGAAGACTACACAGCTAGTTTTATATATTTATATCAAAATTCCCTAAATATTTATCCATTATGTTATAGTTTTTTATGGTCTTATCATTGGTTTTTGTATAGTATTTCATTTGAATGTTGTTTTGTTTGTTTCTTCTGTGTTGTTCTCTTTGAGTTTTTATTTCTGTTTTTTTTTTTTTTTTTTTTTTTAACTGTTAATTATGCCGTCTTAGTTCCTCTTTTATACTTTAGTTAATTCTTCACTGTGTTTTGTCAATAATATAAAATTGTTAAGGTAAGGAGCGATACCCCCAATAAAATAATGGCCTCCAAGTGTAACAATTAGTTTTGATCCTGGTGCCTGAGGTTATAAAAGCTCCAGGTAGCCACCACCTCAGTGCAGTGACATTTGCTCCTTGCTTTCTTCATTATGGTATTTTGAAATCTCTGTTGGTTTTTCCTAGGTCATGAATATTTTTGCAGTTTTTAGATAAAGGATTTTGGATTGTTAAATTAATGGCAAGTCCTCATTTTTGGTTTTTGAATTTTAGTATTTCATGTTGTTAGTTAAGGGCGGCACGGTGGCGCAGTGGGTAGCACTGCTGCCTCACAGTTAGGAGACCCGGGTTCACTTCCCAGGTCCTCCCTGCGTGGAGTTTGCATGTTCTCCCCGTGTCTGCGTGGGTTTCCTCCGGGTACTCCAGTTTCCTCCCACAGTCCAAAGACATGCAGGTTAGGTGTATTGGCGATTCTAAATTGTCCCTAGTGTGTGTGCTGGGTGTGTGTGTATGTCCTGCGATGGGCTGGCGCCCTGTCCCGGGTTTGTTTCCTGCCTTGCGCCCTGTGTTGGCTGGGATTGGCTCCAGCAGACCCCTGTGACCCTGTATTTAGGATATAGCGGGTTGGATAATGGATGGATGGATATTGTTATACTCTTGTTTTTGAGTTTTCTTAATTATTTAATGAACTAATTTTTTAAGTTTTGAGTGGCCAGTTTATTGTAAAGGTTTGCCTCCCCACTTGTGGTAAAGCCTATGCTCATTCATTTTTATAATTAATATAAGTAAACAGAAGACTTCGGTTGTATGAAATATCATGTTCATGTAGTGGTACAGTGCTTAGTGTTCCTCACAGATCCAATCTTTTAGTTTCATGTCCCAACCAAAACAGTTTTACGAGTTATTTGAAATGAAAAAAGCAGCTACAGGTTTCTCAAAAAATCAAAATCCTCAACTCTTTTGACTATCAAATAGCATTTTGTAACTTGTCAAAACTAGGCTCATTTTATTCAGCACCTTTCAGAGGGGGCACCATGGGGTAAAACTATTTACAAACTTTATCAATGAGAAAAAAACAGACATGTCAGAAAATAATAATAATTCTTTACATTTATATAGCGCTTTTATCACTACTCAAAGTGCTCTCCATGCAGTGTGTTAGGGAAAAAAACCCATAAGGAAAAGGTGAGATAGCCAAAAAGTAGTGTGAAGTTTACAAAAAGACAAACAAGCACACCTTACTGATACTGTCTGATCACATGATCATAGGCTGTGTAGGGCTTGGGATCGAGCTGTGACACTGAGAAAATATTCTGTAATGTAAGCTGCCTCATCGTAACATCTCATTGGTTTAAGGTCTGGACTATTTTCCAAAAAGCTTTAAGGGCTTTTATGCTTTCTTCATTGATTTATCATTCTGTGTCATTCCTCCAGTTATGTAACAATTTCATAATGGTTAGTGCTTCTGTGTCACTAAATCGGTGTCACAGATGTGAATGTCTCACCCAGTCGTTATCAGTTTGGAGTTTGCTTGTTCTCCCCGTGTCTCTGTAGGTGTTCCTTAGGATACTCCAGTTTTACATACACATCCCAATGTTAGGTAAATTGGAGACTATAATGTGCCCCTTTATTGGTTGACATGTTTAAGAGCACTAAGTTTTTAACTAACGCTCTCTAATGGGTTGGTTCTTGCCATGCACCGAGTGGTGTTTGAATTGGCTTTAACCAACAGTGAAGATAAAGTGGATAAGTGAGTTGGGAATTTTGTGTGTTTGTCTGTTAATGTGTGTTTTCTCATCTTTGAACACTCTTCTGCGCATACAGTCCTTTTTTTGTTTTGTAGAACAGCAACAATTCTTATGTAACAATGTGAAATACATTTTTTGCTTTGGTAAAGTAATCAGACAGAAAACGCCAGCGTGCTCTTTGGAGAGGGACTGGCCTGACCTTTTTTTGGTTTGCTTGAAGATGCTGCCTCCCAGTGGTCAAATTAAAAACAGCATCATTTAACTCCAGTGTTAAAGTGCTAGGGTGTTGTGCCATGTTAGCCATTATGGATGTAATGAGCTTGACTTCTCATTACTTCAGTGTTAATGAAAGAAAAAGTTACACAAGTGAATAAAGGTGTTAGAACTCCTACATTTTATACACTAAGTAAATGGATCTCTTTGAATGTGATCATAAATGGCATCTAGTTTTCAAACATGATTTGTTTTGTTTTAATTGTTATAGAGTGATAAAGAAAATGAGATGCAACCCAGCAGTGTCAGGTGGAAGACAAGGGATTAAAGAACACACACATATACTCGCTCCTTTGGGTTCAGCACCTTTATTAGTTCCTACCTGTTTGAATACCAATTTTTTTGGTATTAAATTTGAGAAATGACAAAAACAAGAATGAATCCAATAAGCCACCTGCAAATCTATAAGTGACTAGCACATGCAGGTAGGAATTTAACTATACTCTGTATATGTGACACTAGAGACCTTCTAATCCTACCAACCCTACAGTGATACAAGTGAAATTTATGGCATTGAATAAAATTAATAAAATTATACTGCCTATACAGTATTTTAGTATTCAGCCACATTTCCAGTGCATTGTTAATTTTTGGGCTGACTGCTCTCCTGCAATGTTTTGATTGGTGGCAAAACTACATCATGAAAGAGCTTTGCTGAAGAATTCACATCAGTGCTCATTTATAACTTGAATGTTTGGTGTATTAAATCCATCAGTGGTATATTAATTGTGTATTAGTGTATTAATTCCATCTATCCATATTTTCTTCACCTGCTTTCTTCATTTCAGGGATGTAAGGAGCTTGAGCCTCAGAAGAATATGCTGTTAGACCCTGGAAGAAACAGCAGAACATGAGAGGAAATACTCACACACCCACCTCACCTTGACAGGTGCCACTTAATCCGTCATGTTAACTAACTGCCATGCAGATCCCATACTGTTTTTATACATACTGGACATGCTGTTTATAAATATAGACATTCATTCTGAAATCCACTTAATCCTATTTAGAAGCACGGAGACCAGAGAATGTCTCTGCTGTACTGGGCACGAGGTAGGAAAACAACAATAAACAGGGTGCCAGTCCATCACATGCCTGCCTCACACACAATCGCACAGTGCCGAGTGTGGACTTGCCAGTGTAGCTTTAGGAATGTGAGAGGAAGCTTACGCAGGGGCAGGGAGAGGCACAGGGAGAATGTGCAAGTGCCACTCAGATAACAACGAGGTGCAGGATGAGAACATACAGTAGGGCACTGGAGCCATGAGCACTAACTGCTATGCCACACTATTCACTATTCACGCTTCACTATTTATGCTAATAATCACAACGACAGTCTTGTGGACCACCATAACAAGGTAACAACATTACAACTGACATGTCAATTGTGACTGTTTTAATGCTAGTAACACACTCGGGACTTAAATGGACTTCATTAGCAGTTAAGATGGATGACCTTTTTTGCCTTATATATTCTTTCTTGCTTTACAGTCCTATATTTTGCATTCATATAGTTAAAGGAGAATCATAAAAAAGGTGGCCTAGTTGGCAAAAAACAAAGTGAGACAGTTGTGTGTGGACACCACCAGGAGGTGCTCATGCTTTGGAAATCTGTGCATACAGACAGAAGAGGTAAGGCTTGGACTTCAAGGCCAAATGCGGAAGGAGACTTTTAGCATTTTGTCTGCCTGAAAGTTTTGAAAGATCTTGACTTAGCTGAGCAGAGCAATTACCAGTAAGTGGCCATATGGGTCTGGATTTACAATATGGAACTTGTGGATTGTACCATTGTTTCAAGTGTATGCTTTCAAACAGCTACTCAGTATGGTATGCAACCATCATTCTGTAGTAGTGCATAGAATTTCTGTCATTATTCTATTTGATTTTTAAATTGTAATGGCAAGTGGATAATTATTATTATTATTATCCATCCATCCCGCTATATCCTAACTACAGGGTCACGGGGATCTGCTGGAGCCAATCTCAGCCAACACAGGGCACAAGGCAGGAAACAAACCCCGATCAGGGCGCGCACACACACACACACACACCAAGCACACACTAGGGACAATGTAGAATCGCCAATGCACCTAACCTGCATGTCTTTGGACTGTGGGAGAAAACCGGAGTAACCGCTATAAACATTTATGCAGGATAGTGTCCCCCACGCAGACACGGGGAAAACATGTAAACTCCACGCAGGGAGAACCCAGGAAGCGAACCCAGGTCTCCTAACTGCAAGGCAGCAGCGCTACCGCTGCACCACCGTGCCGCCCATTATTATTATTATTGTCGTTGTCATCGTCGTTGTAACAGTCTCAAACCAATTTAATTAAATTCAGGGCTCAAGAGTAGAGCCTATTCTGGCAACATTGGGTAGAAGAACAGAACTAACAAAAAGCCTAATCAGGCCCAATGAGGTAGAAACTGTTTTGACTTCTTTGGTTGTTACCTTAAATGTTCCTTATTTGAATGAATTAATACCAGATTTTAATACACTAGGATTTCATCAGACCCTTTCCTTTACTGTAGGTTAAGGTGAGCCTTAGATGCCCCTGTTGCATACAGCTCACACACACGCACTAGAGCTATGCAGTACAGACTATGCATACAACATATCTCTCCTTCACAATTACAGGTTTGCTGGGATCCCAGTAGCATTGGGCATAAGTCCTTCCCATGACACACTTATACAATTATACCTGTCATCACTCATACCAAGCTTCTTTAGAGACAGCAACTAATCTAACATGCCTGTCTTTGGCATGAGAATAAACAAAATTTCCCATGATAGCAAAAAAGGGAAAATGCAGACTTGACACAGATGTGACCTTGCTACTTCCTGTCACAATAAGGCACCAGTATCACATGTTCTCATTTTAATACAAATAACAGTATATAAAAATGGATGCGCACCATCTCTGGGGCACAATGCTGGAAACACGTGGTAACATTGTCATCTAACAGCATTGGATTGGTTTGACCACAGGGTAGAAAATGAAGTGTGTCTCCAAAGAAGACCCAGCAAAGCCAAATGTATAAAAATGAGAGAGGTTTTGTAATAGCAAGGTAAAATCAGAATAAAGAGAACACAAAGAAGACAAATGGGAAAACAATTCAACACCTAATGCCCCACAGTCCCTACCTATCCAAGCAGCAATCCCCAAGTACTACCTGTATGTAGGATGGCTGGTCCACTTACCCACAGTACATTGTGTGGGGTGGCTGGTCCACTTACCCACAGTACCCCACTGTCACTCCTTGCTTACGTTCCACTTGTATGCTTCTTCTCCACACACTGGAGACATCTGCTTCTTCTGCCAGTTAATCTTTTGCCAAATGCTCACCTACTGAATCAAAACAGCTGACTTATGGCCAGAAGGGGCTTTTAAGTCCTGTGCATTGACTACTTCCAAGGTACACCCCAGGAATAATTTACATGGATCTAGAAAGTGTTTAGAAGTCCTAGGGTTGTACTGTTAGCGTTATCCCTAGCAGTCGTAGGTGCTCATCCACTTCCATACCACAAAATAAGGCACCAGATGGAGCCCAGACATGCT